>NC_084742.1:29471951-29586951 GCF_033978785.1 Entelurus aequoreus | reverse complement strand
ACAGAAAAGAAGTGAGGAAGTAAATGAAAGTAACGCAAAAGGAGGAAAGGAAAGAAACAAAAAAGCAGTAAAGTAACAAAATAAGACTAAGGGAGTAAAATAAAGTTAAAAGAAAAACGGAAAGGAAAAAGAATAGTAAAGTTACAAAAAGATTTAAGGGAGTAAAGGGACGTCACAAAAAAGTAAAGTAACTAATAAAGAGCATAAGTAAAGTAAAAAAAAAGTAAAAGAGGTAGTAAAAAAGGAGTAAAGAAAGTAACGTAACAAAAAAAGGAGTAAAGTAAAAAGTAAAGTAACAAAAAATGAATAAAGTAGGTAACAAAAAAGGAGTAAAGGAAGTAAAGTAACAAGAAAGGAGTAAAAGAAAGTAACAAAAAGGAGTAAAAGAAAGTAAAGTAACAAAAAATAAGTAAAGAAAGTAAAGTAACAAAAAAGGACTAAGAAAGTAAAGTAACAAAAACAAGTAAAAGAAAGTAAACTAACAAAAAAGGAGTAAAAGAAAGTAAACTAACAAAAAACGAGTAAAAGAAAGTAAGCTAACAAAAAAGAAGGAAAGGAAGTGAAGTAACAAAAAGGAGTAAAAGAAAGTAAAGTAACAAAAAAGGAGTAAGAAAGTAAAGTAACATAAACAAGTACAAGAAAGTAAACTAACAAAAAAGGAGTAAGAAAGTAAAGTAACAAAAAAGGAGTAAAAGAAAGTAAAGTAACATAAACAAGTACAAGAAAGTAAACTAACAAAAAAGGAGTAAGAAAGTAAAGTAACAAAAAAGGAGTAAAAGAAAGTAAAGTAACAAAAAAGGATTAAGAAAGTGAAGTAACAAACAAGTACAAGAAAGTCAACTAACAAAAAAGGAGTAAGAAAGTAAAGTAACAAAAAAGATGTAAAAGAAAGTAAAGTAACAAAAAAGGAGTAAGACAGTAAAGTAACAAAATATAAGTAAAGGAAGTAAAGTAACAAAAAAGGAGTAAAAGAAAGTAAAGTAACAAAAAAGGAGTAAGAAAGTAAAGTAACATAAACAAGTACAAGAAAGTAAACTAACAAAAAAGGAGTAAGAAAGTAAAGTAACAAAAAAGATGTAAAAGAAAGTAAAGTAACAAAAAAGGAGTAAGACAGTAAAGTAACAAAAAATAAGTAAAGGAAGTAAAGTAACAAAAAAGGAATAAGAAAGTAAAGTAACAAAAAGAAGTAAAATAAGTAAAGTAACAAAAAAGGAGTAAAGGAAGTAAAGTAACAAAAAGGCGTAAAAAAAAGTAACAAAAAAGGAGTAAAGGAACTAAAGTAACACAAAGACGTAAAATTAGTAAAAAAAAAAAGGAGTAAAGGAAGTAAAGTAACAAAAAAGGAGTAAAAAAAGTAACAAAAAAGGAATAAGGAAGAAAAGTTAAGGAAATGAAGGACAAGGAGTAAAGAAAGTGAGTAATGAAAAGAAGTAGAGGAAGAGAAAGCAAAGAAAGAAAATAAGTAAAGAAATAAAGGAGCAAAGAAAGAAAAGAAGTAAAGAGTTTCGGGCGCTGCTTTGTAAGAAGATGAAGGAAGGAGGTCGAGACGCTTGAGAGGAAGAAGAGCAGTAGAATGAGGCGAGGGCGAGCGAGGGAGGCGGAGGAGAGAGAGGGAGTTCTGGCCCCTGACCTGAGGACATTTTAGAAAAGGAGATTATGCTTGTTCAAAACTCTCTAAGCGCTCACCCCGGGACCCCCACTAATACCCCTCACCCCCCCACACACACACTGCAGCACAGACGTTCCTCCGCCACATAAAGTAGTTCTCACTCTTTCTAGGTTTTGTTGTGAAAATGTATCATACTTCCAACATCTGGATCAAAGCAAAACAGAAGACGTAAAGGACGAGTACACGTCCCTAGAATCCCGCGCTGAAAAGACGTGTGTTAGTGCGTGTGTGTGTGTGTGTGTGTGTGTGTGTGTGTGTGTGTGCGTGTGTGTGTGTGCGTGTGCGTGACCACAGTTATGCGGGCCGGACCGCATGATGGAACCTTGTATAGATGAAGCCACCCGCCACACAATCCTGGCTCTGTGTGAGCCACTAAAGCAAGAAGTTCTGCTGGAGTCCATAGAAGCTTCTACTTCCTGTCTTTTTCGTCTCTGGGCTTCACCTTCTACTCACGCACCACATTCCTACGGGCCTTGAACGCATCGGCAGCTTCTTACTATATCACAGCTTACTGACAGTAGGAGCAACTATGATTGATTGACAGGATTGATCCAATGCCTGACTCCGCCCACCATCATCAATGCCTTTCTATCTGGGGGAGGAGCCTCAGTTTACAGATGCCAACTGAAGGACACCTTCTTTGGAACGTTTTAGGCCTTTCCATCAAAATAAACACAATGTGTGCACGCGCCTGTGAGTGTGCGTGGACTACATGAACGTTGAGGTGTTTTCTAAAACGTTGATGATGAGGACTAGAAAAAAGTGTTTAGTGTGGACTGAAGACAAAAGAAAATTCCAGCGATGCATTCAATGACACGTTTGCACAATCAGCACTCCGTTAATGCTCCTCATGCATGCTGGACAAGGACATGCACATCATGTGGAGCAATCCAAACTTTTAGCAGGTGTCAGCATCTGACTAAATGAAGGCATGCAGTAAACTGACTGCCTCATGTACTGTATACTATATGGTATTTACATATACATATATATATATATATATGTATATATATATATATGTGTATGTATATATATAACACACATATATACTGATACTCTGTCATACATATGTTATTCATATGTCATATATACAATGTAAATATAACAGTAAAATACCGTAATCAAAGTTCACTTTAACATTACAACAAAATAAAAAATTACGACACCCTTATATTTAACCAAAATTAACTAATTTCACAGTGAAATACTGTAAATGTTGTGAAAGTGATGCAATTGTTATCCAGTAATTTGCTGTGAATGTATAATTAAATTGTGTGTAGCATAAGTGTATGTCATACATGTATAAGAAAGATATGTCATTGATGTAGTGTGTCAGTTGGCATTAGTGTAATGTACAGGGTGGCCCTAAAGTCTGTAGTGTACTTACATTATACACTCATATGTTTGAAAGATGAATGAATACTAGATACATTAAAAAATTACTCAGATTAAATTGTACAAAAATTAATGAATATGAATGCTTTAAATTAAAACGAAGTGTATTTATTTCTGCAATGTACAATTTAATATTTCGTTTATAACACATTTAAGGGACACTTTTTATACATCACGCATATACTGTATCGCAGATCTGGGCAAATTAAGGCCCGGGGGCCACATGCGGCCCGTTAAGCTTTTCAATCTGGCCCGCCGGACATTCCCAAATAATTGTTTTAGATCTTTAAGATGGAAAGTGTTGCTGCCATTATGATGTGCAGTGATGTTTTCTAACGAGCGTAAGTCTTGAACTATACAAAGTATTTCAATGGTTGGAATCTGCGCTTTTGCATGATATACCAGTTACTATGGTAATCTAATTAGTTACTATGGTAATCTACATCACAGCAGCTCAGACAAGGCACCAAGCAGTGTGGGCGGAAAGCGTTTCCACTGACACGGAAGGAGATTTTCACAACAAAGTTCTAAAGCTTAGTGATATATCAGATATAGCAGATCGTAGGTGGGTTTATTGTGTACCCTTCGCGTTCATATTTCACTGTTTGTTGCATTTTTGTTGCGTTTCACTTGATTGTAAAATATGTCGATCGAAAGGGGGTGTGACATTCATATTTTGTCAATATTCAGTGTTTTATCGTTCATAGAAAAAAATAAAATTCCATTATGTTTTTTAAGGCAGTCAGTCATAACGTTTTTAGCATTCAATCAGACATTATTGTGAGGTTTTGTATTGGTGTTCCTAAAAATAGATATACCGGCCCCCAGACACATTTTTTCTCTAAATGTGGCCCCCCGAGTCAAAATAATTGCCCAGGCCTGCTTTATCGTGTATTTCGCATAAATACGTCACACAATCTAGCCCAAAATTATTCATATCCTACCTTTGGCAAATTTTGACTGAAAAGTTTTCCTTCACATGTTTGTAAGCAAAAGCTGCCTTTTTTTTTTCATCGCCTAATTCTGGAATGTGTCATTTTCAATCAAGAAAAAAAACCTTCTACAGGGTTGAGTAAAAATGACTTTTCTAAATTTGCTGAGAGTATTTGAATAATTGCAGCTTCTAAGCGCGTTTTTCTTTCCTTTTTTTTTTTTTTTAAATGAGAGCATCCTCCGCCTCCTGCGGCCTGTCAATCAAATCAATGAAGTCTTACCTGCACCAGCCAGTGGCACGTCTCTCCGATGAAGGGGAAGCCCATGGAGCCTTTGGGCATGGGCAGCTTGCACTTCTTGTCCCGCGTGGACGTCCATCGGAGCTGCCACAGCTGCTGACACACGGCGAGCAGCAGCGCCACGCACAGCACGCACGCGGCCAGCGTGGCCAACGCCGACAGCGCGTCGAAGCTGACGAACATGCTAGTGGACGCTTCTCCTGGGAAGGGGGGAGGGGGAGAGGACACGCGTGGGGCTTCTAACACATGGACCACCTCATGCTCTTGTCTCCCGTGGACGCCCACTGCCTCCAGGTGGGCCAAGAAGAAGAAGGAGAAGGTGAGAATGCTGAGAGAGGCAGCGCGCGCGCGCGTGTGTGTGTGTGTGTGTGTGTGTGTGTGAACTGTGCGTGTGTGCGCCAGTCAAATGAGTGTTTATATAGCGAGGAGGCAGCGGCCAAGGTCCCCCCCCCCCTTAAAAAAAAAAAAAAAAAAAAAAAAAAAAAAAACCTCCCCGCCCCTCTGCTCCACCTCCTTCAGCTCCCGGACGACCCCCTCACGCCCCCACTCACTTGAACTAGTCACCTGCACACCGGAAGTGCGTGGAACCAAAGTCAATTTAGTGAACGTTCATCACGGAGGGCAAACTCTCCTCATCTTGAAGACCAACACGTTTAATGTCTTAGCGCTCATTGTGTGTTACGTAACGGCGGCCAGACCGGGGGGGTCGTGACCCTGCGTGTGCACAGGTGTTTCACGCGCGCGCAAACTCTTAGACCTGCTCGTGCGCTTATTGGGCAGCGGTTAAATGTCGCCGTCTAGTGGAACAACACTGCATTGCACCTTCCAAAGCTGTCACTCTAGGTTTTTACCTCCTCGTATTTGTGTGGAACTTGGTTTAATTAGCTCTTTGTGTGTGTGTGTGTGTGTGTGTGTAAAGACGTCTTATCTTTACATTCCCCACTTATGTCCATTTAAGCTCTTAAGACATTACTTAAATACACGTGTGTGTGTGTGTGTGTGTGTGTGTGTGTGTGTGTGTGTGTGTGTGTGTGTGTGTGTGTGTAACCATGTTTTCAATTTCTCGTGACCCTGTGACAACCTTTTACAGCAGAGGTGTTTTGATTGGCCTTTGGCGGCTTGCAGGAAGTAAACGTGCGTACGTGCGTGCGCGCGCACACACACACACACACACGAAGTGATAGGCGCACATGTGATTACCGCACCGCCAAAATAAAAGCGGTCCCACAGTTGTTTCTGTAACCTCTGACCCGCCGCACTCATCGATAAGCGGGAGCTTTGCCGACGTGTGCGCGCTGTCTCATCCATCTTCATTAAGGCTCTGTGTGTCCTCGTGCACGCAGGCGGGCTTTTATTGCGAAAATCTTGTCATGTTTGGAAGGTTTTTGTTGGCACAGTGAGTCCACACTCCAGTAGGACACTGAAGTTTGAAGAAAGATGCAACTAAATTAGTATTGAATATTTCTATTTATTTATTAGGCACAGAATGTTTCCCTCACCAGTCGTGTTCTACTACTACAAATTCCCCTTTCCCTTCTCACACCTAAGTGCATTCCTTTACTTACACACACACACACACACACACACACACACACACACACACACACACACACACACACACACACACACACACACACACACACACACACACACACACACACACACACAATTATTGCCATCACAGTGAGGAAGACCAAGGGGGAAACAGCTGAAGAGGCGTGGCCTCTCAGGTGTGCTGCTGTTGTGCGATGACATTGCGTAGCTGCTTGATGATGGTGTCGATCAGTTTCTGCCTGTCGCGATCCGTCTTTCGGAACTGAGCAAAGACAACATTCTTCCTGCTGCTCTCCCGCATCCTGACACACACACACACACACACACAAACAAACACTAGAGTTAGCTTTTGTCATGTGATTGAGTTCATAAAGTGCAGTAAGTCACTTGTTTATCAGGGCGTCATTCAGTTACTTGAAGGTAACGAGTACTAGCATGAGGTTATTTATGCAAGTAAAACTCGTTAAAGTGGACCAAACGAGCAGAACTGTGTTGGGCCTCCGTCATGTTAAAGGTGAAAAAGTAGCTTTGTTCTTCTCTAAATTCTCACCACATAGTAAGTGATTACTAACTACCTAATACTTCCATCAGTACACTTCAATACGTGTGCTGAGTGTGACTGTGTAGTGCTGTCCCAAACCCATTACTGTTGTTGTGCACTTACCCAAAATGATGATCCAAATTATTACCTTGCCTTGGTCCCTCTTTTTCCGCTAATACAGTCAAGATTGCGACTATTAAGTGTGGTGGCACTCACAATTTTAAGTTTGTTATACAAACTGCAAATTATTTGCCACTTGCCAAGATTTAAAATCATATTTTTAGAAAGCTCCCTAGTTTAAAGAGCTATATACTTATTTTTAGTCATTGACTAATCTTATTTTAGCACGAGTAATGTATTTTTGTCTATTGTTGTTAAAAACTTTAAAATTGAGAAAATAACTATTCAAAGAAGATATTTTATTTTTTCCCACATAGAAAATCGTGTTTAAAGATTCTGGTTAATTTAAGATGTGCAAGTTAAATAATGCTTGTTTTTTCAGGATGAAATACTTATTTCAAGCAACAAAAGTCCTGCTATTTTCTAGATCTTAATTTAGGATGTTTTATAAGGTAAAATTACCTGCCCATGCAGCTCATTCATTGCACTTATTTTGAGTATTTTTCCTCAAATCTAACCTTTTTATCTTATATTTTGACATACATAAATATTAAATGTTATTATAAATGTGCCCGTAACTACATTGCATATATACTTACATCATGTATATAAAACCTTAATGGAGGACTTTGGATGTTTTTAGAGGTTTTATAAGCAGAACTGAGCAGCTCCCGTAGGCTCCATTGTAAGCAGACTTTTGATTGCATTTATTTAATATTTAGAATGCATTAAAAAATCCATCCATCGTCATGTCTTTCATAATAATTATGAACGCTAGGCAAAAGTCCCAAGAGAGTTATGACCATGAATACAAAAGACATCACAAAGTCAGCAATTTCAATATGAATCAAACTAAATATCTTTATGCACAATAATTTCGATGTTGGTTATTTATTTCGATTTTTTTTCAGGGTCGATAATGCCATTACCCCACTGCTGCTTCATTGTGACACATGCCTCGCTGTTGCCGCCTGCAGGGTGGCGGGAGTGCTGCATACATGAGCAATGCTAGTTTGAATGGTTTCATCAAGCCTATTTTGGTGGGCCAAATGAAAAGATGTGGTGGGCTGCCAGTTGAATAAACCTGGTGTAAAGGTTGCAAACAGCCTCTTTAACTCCCACTTCTGAGTGAGATTACATTTCCAAGTATATGTACAGAAGTGCATTATAAACAGCATCCATGCGTGTTCACACTGTTAGCTGAACACTGCAGTGATTGGCGGGCAACACACAATACTCACAGGTTCAACAACCTGCCAGTACGCGACAAACAAAGTAGATAAAAGAAGAAGAGCTGAGAGGAGAGTACAGCACTTGAGGAAGAGGATGAATGATGAAGGACACTCACTTCTCCAGCAGGGCCAGGGCGGCATGCGGGTTCACGCGGAGATACTTGCAGCTGGCTTTGCCGTAGTCAGCCAAGTAGCTAGACCAGTCCCACATCGTGAACAGCTCCAGCAGCTACACACACACACACACACACACACACACACACACACACACACACACACACACACACACACACACACACACACACACACACACACACACACACACACACACAGACACAAGGGTGAGCACAGTGAAAGGACACCAACATCTGCCTTAAAGTGACCCACATTGTTGCATAACACGCACATACACACACGCATGCACCCACATACAAGGCAGGAGCCCCAGTGAACTCTGGGTAACACCAAACACACAAGAGAGAAACCATATGTGAGCGAGGGATGAGAGAGGACGAGGGGGATGTGGAGGGATGGAGAGCGAAACCACATGTGGGGGGGGGGGGCCTTATTTGGAAGGAGTTGCACATGAAAGAAATACACAAGTGACAACAACAAAACCTCAACCTTTGACCTCCAACTGTCCTCGCTTACAACCGGTAACCGATCAAAGTTATCTCCACAGCAACAGCATCACATAGAAAACACGTCAACTCCCGCCGCCTTTCACATGCTACGTCGTCATAGCGGTCAACATGACCGTCGCTAGCTGCTACTGCTACAATATGGCGGCTGGCGAAGTAGGATAGATGTAGACGAAAACATAAACATGCACACTTTGTGGTCTAATTGGTAGTCTTTCTATTCTCTTTGGGAATTAAAACTGCTTGCAAAACAATACAGGCTGTGTGCCCATGTATGCACGCACGCAAACGCACGTAATGTCTCAACAGCACAAAGTGAAAGTCATCAGACCTAAATAGTTTCTCTTCATGCCAACAGCCGGAGGTTAAAGGTCACTAAAAGCAGGTAAAGACACCATGTTGGCGGCCTGTCAGTCATCACTTTTTAAAAGGCAGAAGCTCCTGGAGTCAGCAGGTGTTTGATGAAAAAACATCACTTTGACAGCCGTCTGTCAGCGGTGCTCTCAAAGGTTGAGGGTCACGGCCACCGAGGGCCAAACAGACATGTTGGCGTCCATCGCGGCGCTCGTCTGACTCTCTAAAAGCACCAAAGTGCTCATCGGCGCTATGATAGAGAACGGTCGTCTGTCAGCGCTGGGATAAACCCCGCCCCACTTTGCGTTTCAAAACATGTCATTCCTCGCTGGATTTTGAGCTCAGGAGGTCAAGCAGGCAAAGAGGACACCTGTCAATCATGCAAACTGCTTTAGCTAAACATGCTACATGCTATAGAAACAACAAACAACAGACATTCCCCTCATTAAATGTCAGCTTTCAAATCGAAAAAAAGGAGGAAAAATGTCCTGCATCAGCAAGAGCGAGAAGACAATTCCAGGATTCAGGACGTCTGACTCATCACTGAGAAAGTTTTAAGATGCTGACGGACGGCACTTGACCTCTAAGGCCAGAGGTTATCTCCTCACATTGACGCTGAGGCCTTTAATGATTGGGTGGGAATGTTTGGACAACAATGTTAGGGGGGTAACCTCACAGGTTACCATGGTAATGTGTCTCTTTAAAAAGTACATTAAAAATATTCAGCAAAATAGTAGTTAACATTAAAGGCGGTTGCCATGGGAGCATCCGCCCACAGTAGGGGTTGTGTTTGATACATTTAGTATATTAAAGATATTACAACCAGGGTTGAGCGATATAGACGACATAAATGACGATAGAGCTTTTAATACCATACCATAATTAGCGAGGATGACATATTCTCGCTGTGTCAACACAACGTAGCATCCTCGCTAGCGTGCTAATATTGTTACCGGAAGACACGATCAATCCATGCATGCCCGAGGACTACATCACTTCCTGTCAAATTATTTTACGGCACTGGTTTTATTGGTATTTTATTCATCCTTATTTAAATAACAATGCCAAACAGAAAATGACACAGAGAACAAACATAATGTATCAGGGATAAAGTATTTTAAAATAGCCATTGTCACCATGGTAACAATCGACCATCACTACCCGACCCATGTGGACACCCAAACCTGTCTACATCTGCTCAGCAGCCTTAAATTTTACATTTAACAACGTTTTCTATTTTTATTCACTATTTTATTTACAAACCCCGTTTCCATATGAGTTGGGAAATTGTGTTAGATGTAAATATAAACGGAATACAATGATTTGCAAATCCTTTTCAACCCATATTCAATTGAATGCACTACAAAGACAAGATATTTGATTGATTTTTTTGTTTGCAAATAATAATTAACTTAGAATTTCATGGCTGCAACACATGCCAATGTAGTTGGGAAAGGGCATGTTCACCACTGTGTTACATGGCCTTTCCTTTTAACAACACTCAGTAAACGTTTGGGAACTGAGGATACACATTTTTTAAGCTTCTCAGGTGGAATTCTTTCTCATTCTTGCTTGATGTACCGCTTAAGTTGTTTAACAGTCCGGGGGTCTCCGTTGTGGTATTTTAGGCTTCATAATGCGCCACACATTTTCAATGGGAGACAGGTATGGACTACAGGCAGGCCAGTCTAGTACCCGCACTCTTTTATTATGAAGCCACGTTGATGTAACACGTGGCTTGGCATTGTCTTGCTGAAATAAGCAGGGGCTACCATGATAACGTTGCTTGGATGGCAACATATGTTGCTCCAAAACCTGTATGTACCTTTCAGCATTAATGGCGCCTTCACAGATGTGTAAGTTACCCATGTCTTGGGCACTAATACACCCCCATACCATCACAGATGCTGGCTTTTCAACTTTGCGCCTATAACAATCCAGATGGTTCTTTTCCTCTTTGGTCCGGAGGACACGACGTCCACAGTTTCCAAAAACAATTTGAAATGTGGACTCGTCAGACCACAGAACACTTTTCCACTTTGTATCAGTCCATCTTAGATGAGCTCAGGCCCAGCGAAGCCGACGGTGTTTCTGGGTGTTGTTGATAAACGGTTTTCGCCTTGCATAGAAGAGTTTTAACTTGCACTTACAGATGTAGCGACCAACTGTAGTTACTGACAGTGGGTTTCTGAAGTGTTCCTGAGCCCATGTGGTGATATCCTTTACACACTGATGTCGCTTGTTGATGCAGTACAGCCTGAGGGATCGAAGGTCACGGGCTTAGCTGCTTACGTGCAGTGATTTCTCCAGATTCTCTGAACCCTTTGATGATATTACGGACCGTAGATGGTGAAATCCCTAAATTCCTTGCACTAGCTGGTTAAGAAAGGTTTTTCTTAAACTGTTCAACAATTTGCTCACGCATTTGTTGACAAAGTGGTGACCCTCGCCCCATCCTTGTTTGTGAATGACTGAGCATTTCATGGAATCTACTTTTATACCCAATCATGGCACCCACCTGTTCCCAATTTGCCTGTTCACCTGTGGGATGTTCCAAATAAGTGTTTGATAAGCATTCCTCAACTTTATCAGTATTTATTGCCACCTTTCTGAACTTCTTTGTCACGTGTTGCTGGCATCAAATTCTAAAGTTAATGATTATTTGCAAAAAAAAAAATTTTTATCAGTTTGAACATCAAATATGTTGTCTTTGTAGCATATTCAACTGAATATGGGTTGAAAATGATTTGCAAATCATTGTATTCCGTTTATATTTACATCTAACACAATTTCCAAACTCATATAGAAACGGGGTTTGTACATCAAATACATCGATTCACAATACTGACATCACATGTTAGCCTGCAGATACGGATTTAAGTGAATTGCGTTGTTTAACAAATTAACATTTCATCAAAAATGACTTGTAGGAATTCTGATTAGATGTTTTCTCATTTACACCTTATGTATTTTCATGTTGTCTTCTTTTTCTGATATTTTGGCTTTAATTTTGTATACCAACAAATAAGTGATACATTCAAATAGCATCTGACGTTGCAGAAGCCCCACCAAAAAGTTGCGAGAGAAGTATGTGGCGTTGTGGAGGCTCTTGCGCGAACCGTAATGACAGCCACAGCACAATGTCTTCAAACTTCGGAAATGAGAGCCAATAATAATTTTTGCACCTTTGACTTTATTATACATTTTCAATATAATACAAGGGAATAAGAAACATGTTTTAAAATTGACCAATACTGCCCCTGTAACTACTTGGTATTGGATTAATACTCAAATTTGTAGTATCGCCCAAATGTATTGTAAAGTATCCAAACAACAGAAGAATAAGAGCTTATTACCTTTTAACAGAAGTGTAGCTAGAACGATGTTACATCAGAAACATGACATTAACAGTAAAGTATCAAGTAGATTAATGATAGTTTTGACTACATAATAATACTGTAAATGATGCAATATGTTACTGTATACGTGCGCAGCTAAATTAGGGGCCTTTGTAACCCGTTTTGAAATGATTCTATTATAATTTATATTCCAAAAAATATATTGTGATTTATGTATTTTTATCACAAGAATCTGTAGTACATGTCACGCTATAGATTTTTATATTGCCCATCCCTATTTACAAGCAATCCAGTGTAGGTTAATGTATGCTAAATCAGCTATGGGCCTAAAATGACAACTCCTGACATGGACAGTCACAAGTCTGAGTGGGAGAGAGAGAAATCCAAAAGAGTGATGGTGGAAATGTTAGCGAGAGGTCAAGCATAGGCTAACGCCACATTACGCAGCTAGTGGCTGATGCATGCTGGGAGAATAAAGACAGAACAGCAGCTCATTGGCCTTAAATATGGCTGAGCAATGAATATGTCTTGTAACTACTAGTACACCAGCGTGTCCCACTGTTTGCCCCCGCAAGAACCTTATAACAGGAAACACACGCAGGAAGAGTGTGATGCAAGTCTTATTGACTGACAGCAGGGTCACAACTGATAGTGCAGAACAATGACCCTACCCAGTCACCGCATGTGAACGTCCATCACGCACGCGCCTGCGGTCCACTCGCAGCGATTTTCAACAAGCTGACCGCTGGCTGACCACTGGTCGGAAGCGGCAATCCCGTCCAATCGGGTGGCCCCGAACGGCTCTGTTGTCATGACCACTGGCTGACCTGTCGTCATGGCGATAAAGCTCGGCCGCAGACAGGACAGGAAGTTGAGGCGGAGGTCAAAAAGCGTGCACCGCAACCTCTCCCACACCAGCGCCGGCTTCCACTCATAAATCCGCAGATAAGAAAGTTTTTGCTTTCTGCCGTTCACACTGGCGTGCATGTACGCACACACATGCATGTGCAGGTAGCAGAAGCAAAGCGCGCGACCATCAGATAAGAACGTTTTGAGGGGGTCTGAAAACAAGTTTCCACCCTCCCTGGCACCAACATTGATCCCACTGACCTTCCACTGCACCCATCCTGTGTGTTTGTGTGCGTAAGATCAGGATGAGCGTGCACTCAAGATATAGATAGTACTGACTCCGATTTTCTACATACAGTAATACCTCAACTTACAAGCTCTTTCATGACCAAGCTTGTAACTCAAAACATTCATATCTCAAATCAGCCATGTAAATTTATTAAAATCTATTTAATTTGTGCTTGACCCTTTCAAAACACCACACCTTTAACATGCCTTTTCAAAAAGAAAAACTAACTTTTAGATAACAAATATTGTTTGAAAAATATAACAATAGCATGTACTACAAACAACTACTGTAGTTTTATAAAATAATGGAATAATAATGTAAATGTTCAGCATTTACCTCGGAGAGCAGACATTTGCCGGTGTCCCTTTTATTGCTTAACAATAGAAGTTAGAAAATCGTTGTTTGTGTTGGACAGGGATTTCTTTGAGTTACGGACCGGAATGGTCAGTGTTGACAGCAAGGTATGTCTGTGTACCAAAGATAATGCTCGATTGTTCCGTTTGTTGAGTCAGCATAAAACAGCATCAACAGCTTCTCCATATTTTCATGGATAAGTATCTGTCAATTATACATTTGTGGCTGCATGCTTTTGTGATGCATACCGACAGTACTGAGGCCAGGCTGACTCGCTGGTTCGGCTGCTAAACAGTAGGACATGTTTTTAGTGGGGGTTTTTATTTGATTCGGACGTCCGCTTTTTCTCCTTCGCACTAACTTTCTCAGTTCCTTTTCTGAGTTTGAGTGGGCTGTGGACAAATACTACTTTTCCCAGCGGCAGGGGCTCGTAAGACAAATTGTGCCGACATTAAAACAGAGAGATCTCACATTTCTCATAAATTGTACTCGTAAGTTGAGGTAATACTGTATATGAAAGTGTAAAAATGTAAAGACATACTTGTCCTTAGTGTGTAGTAAGATTACACACAGAGAAAACAGGAAGTATGGAAAGGAAAAAAAAAAGGCCAGAGAGGGTGAAAGGCCAAATTTGAAGCGGTTGTCGTAGAAACGATGGTTTTTCTGTGTCCATCAAAAATGTCTTTTTGTCTTTCGAAAAGCGGCGATGTCTATGCGTGTGTGTGTGTGTGTGTGTGTGTGTGTGTGTGTGTGTGTGTGTGTGTGTGTGTGTGTGTGTGTGTGTGTGTGTGTGTGTGTGTGTGTGTGTGTGTGTGTGTGTGTGTGTGTGTGTGTGTGTGTGTGTGTGTGTGTGTGTGTGTGTGTGTGTGTGTGTGTGTGTGTGTGTGTGTCTGTCTCCATCTGCTGCTCATCCTTCCTTTGGGCCTCTGTCACCCCACTATTGATGCCACCCCGAGGTGGAGAGACCACCCCGCACGTATCACTTTCACCTGACTGGTCGCTTTCATTCGCCATCAACATCTCCACACATTCAGTGCTCCTTTCCTCTCCGCCGATTCAGAATTGGGCCACAACATTTTCCCTTCAATCGCGTCCAAGCGGCCGTCTGCTCACAGGGTTGGCAGGTCAACGGGTTACCGAAGTGGCAGAGTGCAACGGCTCAGCACGGACCTGAACTGGACCCGACTCGTGATGTCACCACAAGAATGTGGCATAAACTATCCAGCAAAAAAAATACATACAATCATGTGGGAAGTCCGGAATATCGGGAAAATCATCGGTTTGGCAGGACTGATGACTGAGATGTACTGATAATATCTTACATTAAAATGAATAGGTCCCCACAAAGCAAAGTTGCATGTGCACGTTCAACAAAAACAGATATTTTCCTCCTGCGTTTAATGGACATATGTATAATCTAAATATTAGCAAAACTGCTGATGTGCTCTAATACCATTGCTACATATTAATCCGCCAATCGTTTACAAAACCAGACGACAATTCAAGTTGATTCATGTTCCTATAATGTATGTGTGTGTGTGTCTCCTCGGGGAACTGTCATCTCGATCCAGTCCCAGGACCTCGGAACCTCGCGGAAGGCCAGGGTCCGACCACACAACTGACAGCACCGTCAGCGTGATTTATCGAGCATTCACGGTCGGGTCAACGCTCCAAAGCGTCGTCAGGCGCGTATGAGCACGTACGAAAGAGCGCGTGAGAAGGCTGCGGTGGCGCAGGCCAAAGAATGCGTGTGTGAAAAGGGACGCGGTGGCAAATGACGTGAGGTGTGAAAGCTTCTTTTGATTTGATGAGAATGGCGGTAAAAACAATGAGTTGGGAGAGAAAGAAAATGGAGCCGGGAGATGGACGGGAGGCAGGAAGAGGAGGGACAAGATGAGGAAGAGGAGGATGAAGCCGAGGGGGTGTTGGAGTAAACATGGACGCTCCTCCAGAGGCACTGCATCATCCCGACAGGCGCAGAAAGAGAAGCGAGGGAGGGAGAAAGCGGGATTGTGACAGAGGGATAAAGGGCTATCCGTCTCTGTCCGTCACCTCATTCATCGTCCCCGCTCCGTCCTCCCGGCCCATCCGTCATCCGCTGTCACACGCACACACTTTCACACACTGCGAGCACTCAAAAGTCCAAAAACACCACTGGCAGTTCTGCTGGGCCCACACGGGACACTTCCTCCTTCGCGAAGAACGCCATCAAACTACGCTTTGGTACTCAAACCCCTCCTGCGCCACTTCCTACATTTCAAGTGGATACGTCACAAGCGGCAATAAATATTCATAATCAAAACCTGGGGTTAAGTTCACACACGCCTGCAAAAATAAACGCGGCCACATGTCAAAGAAGCTGTGCTTTTTCTGGACTCACAATGTCACAAACGCTGTTCCTGTTTGCATTTTAAAGGACACTTGTCTCACAGTTGTCCAAATGGAGGAGGAAGACGAGGAGGAAGGATGAAAGGGACGCGGGAGGAGGAAGAAAAGATAGCGTCGGAAGAAAGGAAGGAGAGAGGACGACTACGACGGAGACAAAGACCTACTTGTCTCAAGTCACTGAAGGCCAGAAGCAACGTGTCACCCTGGAAGCCTGCGACCGGGCCGGCTCTGGCAAAACCTGTGGGAAAAAGACAAACCCGCCCCCCCTCGGTCCACCCCCGGAGCGAGGGAAGAGAGGAGGAGGAGAGAAAAAGGAGGGTGAATAATAAAAGACCTGGTTGAATTCGCTATGCATCAGGACAGATTGGCAGACAAATGACAAGCAGGGGGGAGGAGGGGAGAAGAGGGAGCAGGGGTGGGGGCAGGGTGTCAGAGTCGTGTGTGTGTGTGTGTGTGTGTGTCCATGTGCAGTATTTAATGCTGTTGGTTGGAGGTGATGCTGGTGTGCGTGTGTGTGTGTGTGTGTTGGGGTCGTACGGAGTGTGAGCAGGGGTCTCAGCGTCACTTGGCGCTGGGAAACAAGCCCACTGGAAAGGAGAGGTGTGTAGCTAATCTCTTTCACCAAAATGGCGGTCCATACACAGCGCGGCGCAGATTACACGCCTGCCATCTCTGCTGACCCCGTGACACACAAAGGCCTTATCTTGTTTTGTTCCTTCTTTTCTTTTCGCTCCAATCCTCAAATCCGACGTCTGTCGCTTCCTCCCAGCGGCAGCCATCATGGCGTCGCCATCAAGGCCCTTTGCGCTCACCGTGTCAGCCATCTTTCTTTCAAGTTCCCAGTTGTGTTTGGGATTTCCAGGTTTTATTTCACCTCTAATCCCTCCTTTCAAAGTCATTCTAGCGCTGCTCTCATCCATGTATGTTTCTCTCTTTTGTTTCCTCTTTTTTTCATTTCACACCTCATTCTTTTAATCCTATTTTCCCTGAGCCTCTTTCATCGTGGTCCGCTTCCATTCCGCCCTTTTTCCCCCATTTAATCCATTTTAAATTGTGTCTTTGGCTTCTTGCACATGGGGTAACTTCTCATCTCGTCTTTTGTCCATTTAGCCAACCCTTTTTCATCAAGTAGGCCAAAAGATGAAAAAAAGGTTTTCAACAGAACAAGAGGTGGAATCGCTGTTACACAGCGCCCCCCTTGGCTTCCAATGCAAACTACATGGGCAGGGCAGAATGTCTGAGGGTGTGCACATGAAGAGTGTGTAAAACATTTGGAAGGAGAACTTTAGGGACATTGGTGGACAGAAAAAGAGCAGGTTGGCGACACTCACCCTCACACTCGTGGACGTCAGCGTTGAGTTGGTGCAGCGCCCCCATGGAGATCTGTTTGACCTCAGGGTCCAGCAGTAGCTGCATCAGCGAGGTGGAGATGTGTTTGCAAGCCGACATGCACGCCGTTTGCGCCACTTTGCCCTGAGGAAGACGTTTGTCTTGTTATTACCAACAGTATTGTGAAAATGTTGATTACATGTGATTCTTATTGCTTGTGGATGATGCGTGTGCCCCAATTGATTTACGCACTTGTAAATCAAACTACACATGTGGACGAATGTCTTTACAAGCCTCTGGGTTGATCCTGATAGGGTGAGATGAAGGATGAAACAAGCAAACTGCATTTACACACGCACACAATCACACACATACACACAGACATGAAAGGGTCTGGGACGACTGAACAAGAGGACGACACTGAATAATCTGTGTGGCATCAAAGACGCATGAAATGTGGATCTTGTCATCACGGTCTCTTGAAGCCTCCCAATGACTACGATTGCTGTAATTCATCGGTTTGTTTTGTGGGATCAGCACACGTCTCCCCTCACTTTCTAAAAGTGGAAAGCGAAAAAAGGGTTTGAACGCATGGACAGAAACGTGCATCACTCGTGTCACACGTCATGCTGCTAGCTAGCTAACTGTCAGGGATGTGGGTGGGGGTCAAAGTTGAGGGGTTAGCGAGGGCAATCGAGCTGTTGTCATGACACCACAGATACTCACCGGTAAGATAGCATGTTCTACGGGCGCTCCCTATGGCAAGAGACATAAACCAGAAATATTTGGTGGTTTGTCGTTGAAGTGGGCATGGAGCAGGTGGCTTTTCAAAATAAAACACCCTGGAAGGAAGGAAGCATTTAACATGCAGCCTTGCTGTCAGACATCATGTGAGCATCTGGACGCTGCCTTCAACACCTTTTCCTCTCTCTCTCTTGCTGCTGTGCACGTCCATTCTAGTTTAGAGGGTCATGCCACTCAGATTTACTGATCCACAGCATCCGATCTGCTTAGGCGGCCCCACTCACACTCACGCTGTGTGTATGTGTGTGTGAGAGGGCGACAGGGTCACGTCCGGGGCTCGTGGGGTGTAAGATAAAGCTTCTTAGAAGGTCTGGAAAACACTTAGCTCAACCACTGTGTGCGTGTATGTGTGCGTGTGCGTGTGTGTGTGTGTGGAGCTTTGTGACCTGTGATCACTAAATGTGTGTGTCGTAAAATGGTGTGTGTATGTTTGTGTGCCAGAGGGGAAAATATCATATGTTTGACATGCGCTTTGAGAAGCAGCAATGTAATGGCAGTGCGATGATGTTCTAGCAGCCTGTGGAGTCAATAACCTGAGCTGCTGTGTAATCTGCTGCCCCCCATTAATGAGCTCAGCATGTTAACGAGCTTAACCCAGAACAAATTAAAGCGGCTTGTGCTGCCCTGTGATGTGTCATGTAACGTGCACGTGCGCACGCGCATACACTCACAGGCAGGTTGGTGAAGACACTGAAGGTGCTCTTCAGGAAGGCCACCAGGTCCAGCAGGTAGTCACTGGGCATCGGTGCATCGCCGGTCGGCACGCCCACTAACCAGTCGTAATCCGCTAGCTGCAGGAACTGGTCAATTTTGGCATTTAGACTGGTGTAGATCTCTGCCTCAGCTGCATGGCGCGCGTCCTGCCAGACACGACGACATAAAGCAGGCTCAGAAAAGTTGCGGGTACGACTGGTCTATTGCTCACCTTAAACGTAGATGTCCCGTACAGCTTGGTGGCGTTAGCCGTGTCCGGAGGAACATTGGTGATGTTTGCTATGAACTCCTCCAAGAAGTGGCAGCTCTGCTCCAGGTGAGTGGTATTGATGATCACCTGCACCAACTGGACACAAGCCAAGAAACATCATCATCATCATCATCACAATGACCACAAAACGTCTGCTTCAGTGAGGGCAAAACAAGCTGGAAATACTTCCATTGGAGCTATGCAAACATTAGCCGCTTCCCTCCCAGAGAGAGGTGATTTTATTACACACACTACCTCAGCCAGGCCAACATTCTTCTTCTTAATGGCGTACTGTAGACAGTGGCTCAGGGTTCGGGTCAGCAGCAGATTGGTGGATTTGCGGATCATGTCGTCCACCTCCGTGGAGCTGACAAAACACACACACACACATCATTTTTGTGTGTTCAAACCAACATGATCACTCTTTTAAAGTGAAAAAAATTAATATTGATCATCATTATTAGCTGAGTGTAAACAACTTGATGCTTCAGTAGTTCTTCCCCACAGCTCCGATGACCTGTGTTACATCGTCTTTCCTTTTAGCAACACTTAGTAAATGTTTGGGAACTGAGGAGAATATTTTTTGAAGCTTTTCAGGTGGAATTATTTCCCATTCTTGCTTGATGTACAGCTTAAGTTGTTCAACAGTCTCTTTTGTCGTATTTTAGGCTTCATATTGCGTCACACATTTTTAATGGGAGACAGGTCTGGATGCACTCTATCTATGAAGCCACGCAGTTGTAACACGTGGCTTGGCATTGTCTGGCTGAAATAAGCAGGGGCGTCCATGATAACGTTGCTTGGATAGCAACATATGTTGCTCCAAAACTTGTATGTACCTTTCAGCATTAATGGTGCTTTCACAGATGTGTAAGTTACCCATGCCTTGGGCACTAATACACCCCCATACCATCACAGATGCTGGCTTTTGAACTTTGCGCCTATAACAATCTGGATGGTTCTTTTCCTCTTTGTTCCGGAGGACACGGCGTTCACAGTTTCCAAAAACAATTTGAAATGTGGACTCGTCAGACCACAGATTACTTTTCCACTTTGCATCAGTCCATCTTAGATGAACTCGGGCCCAGCGAAGCCGGCGGCGTTTCTAGGTGTTGTTGATAAATGTCTTTCGCTTTGCATAGTAGAGTTTTAACTTGCACTTACAGATGTAGCGACCAACTGTAGTTACTGACAGTGGTTTTCTGAAGTGTTCCTGAGCCAATGTGGTGATATCCTTTACACACTGATGTCAGTTTTTTATGCAGTACCGCCTGAGGGATTGAAGGTCACGGGCATTCAATGTTGGTTTTCAGCCTTGCTGCTTACGTGCAGTGATTTCTCCAGATTCTCTGAACCTTTTGATGATATTACGGACCGTAGATGGTGAAATCCCTAAATTCCTTGCAATAGCTGGTTGAGAAATGTTGTTCTTAAACAATTTGCTCAGGCATTTCTTCACAAAGTGGTGACCCTCACCCCATCCTTGTTTGTGAATGACTGAGCATTTCATGGAAGCTGCTTTTATACTCAATCATGGCACCCACCTGTTCCAAATTAGGCTGTTCAACTGTGGGATTTTCCAAATAAGTGTTTAATGAGCATTCCTCAGAAAAGGAAGTATCTGGTGTGACCATTATTTGCCTCACACAGTGCAACACATCTCCTTCGCATAGAGTTGATCAGGTTGTTGATTGTGGCCTGTGGAATGTTGGTCCACTCCTCTTCAATGGCTGTGCAAAGTTGCTGGATATTGGCAGGAACTGGAACACGCTGTTGTATACGCTGATCCACAGTATCCCAAACATGCTTAATGGGTGACATGTCCGATGCGTATACTGGCCATGCAAGAACTGTGATGTTTTCAGCTTCAAAGAATTGTGTACAGATCCTTGCAACAGGGGGCTGTGCACTGTCATGCCGCAACATGAGGTGATAGTCTCCGGTAAATAGCCCAACAATGGGCCTCACAATCTTGTAACGGTATCTCTGTGCATTCATAATGCCATCAATAAAATGCACTTGCTTTCGTTGTCCATAACATATGCCTTTCCACATCATAACCCCACCCCCACCATGGGCCACTTGATTCACAATGTTAACATCAGCAAATCGCTGTTCCACACAACGCCACACTGGCATGTCTGGCATCTGCACTGAACAGTGAAAACCGGGATTCATCCGTGAAGAGAACACCTCTCCAACGCGCCACACGCCATCAAATGTCAGCATTTTCCCACTCAAGTTGGTTATGACGACAAACTGCTATCAGGTCAGGAGCCCGATGAGGACGGCGACCATGCAGATGACCTTCCCTGAAACGGCTTCTCCCAGTTTGTGCAGAAATTATTTGGTTATGCACACCAATTGTTGCAGCGGCTGTCCAGGTAGATGGTCTCAGACGATCACGGAGGTGCACCTGCTGGATGTAGCAGTCCAGGGCTGGTGTGGTTACACGTGGTCTGCGGTTTTGAGGCCGGATGGATGTACTGCCAAATTCTCTGACACGCCTTTGGAGATTGCTTATGGTAGAGAATTGAACATTCGATTCATGAGCAACAGCTCTGGTGGACATTCCTGCAGTCAGCATGCCAACTGCACGCTCCCTCAAAGCAACATCTGTGGCATTGTGCTGTGTGATAAAACTGCACATTTCAGAGTGGTCTTTTATTGTGGTCAGCCTACGGCACACCTGTGCAATAATCATGCTGTTTAATCAGCATCTTGATATGCCACACCTGTGAGGTGGAAGGGATTAACTTGGCAAAGAAGAAATGCTCACTAACACCAATTTAGACAGATTTGTTAACAATATTTGAGAGGACTAGGTCTTTTGTGAATACAGTAAACACTATAGATCTTTGAGTTTCCACTCATGAAAAATGAGAGCAAAAACAAAAGAGTTGCGTTTATATTTTTGTTTAGTGTAAATGGCCTAAAAATTACCTTAAATGGAAAGAAAGCTTTTAGAAGTTAGCTACCTCCTTTAATAGCATAGCACACGGCCATTTTGGGGAAGTCATCATAAAATAGTCACATGACAACCATTCCTAAATGTTTACTATAAGTCACCTATTGACTTGATGGGTTCAATTCAAGCACAACGCTTTAAAAGGCACATTTAAAGTGTTGCTGACGAGTTCTTGTGGGTTCAAACAAACGTTTGATGCAACGCACTATGGATTTTGTTGTGTTTGAAGTAGGGTTGTACGGTATACCGGTATTAGTATAGTACCGCGATACTAATGAATCATTTTCGGTACTATACCGTCTCTGAAACGTACCAGTCCCGCACCCCCGCGCCCGCGTCGAAGGCACGTCGTGACATTGCTGGTTTACGAGCAGAGGAGCATGTTCGGTAGCACACAATCACGGAGTACTTCCAATCAGACAATGTGTGTAGACAGAAAAGGGAGAACGAACGCATTTTTGCTTAAAAACAAACGATAAAGGTAAAGTTATAACACTAAAACGCCCTCAGGAAGAGGTGCTTTAAGACATGACAAGCTAGCTAGCAGCTAACAGCCATCCGCAGTCGGCAGTGTTTTAGCGACTTCTAAATCACTAATCCTGGTCTCCATGGCAACAAATAAAGTAAGTTTCATACAAGTATCATCCTTGCAGGACGAGGAATAGCTAAACATGTTTCACTACACACCGTAGCTCGCCAGTGTCAAAATGTAAACAAACACCATTGGTGGATCTACACCTAACATCCACTGTAATGATATCAAGTACAGGCACGTATCTAGTCGATACTACTATGATTACATCGATATTTTTTGGCATCACAACATCCTCTTTCGTTTTTTTAAAATGTATATTATGTTTATAAACTCAGGAAATATGTCCCTGGACACATGAGGACTTTGAATAGGACCAATGTATAATCCTGTAACTACTTGGTATCGGATTGATACCCACATTTGTGGTATCATCCAAAACTAATGTAAAGTATCAAACAACAGAAGAACAAGTGATTATTATATTTTAACAGAAGTGTAGACAAAACATGTTAAAGAGAAAGTAAGCAGATATTAACAGTAAATGAACAAGTAGATGAATAATTACCTTTCTACCACATAATGTTGACAAAATAATAGAATGATAAATGATACAATATGTTACTGCATATGTCAGCAGACTAATTAGGAACCTTTGTTTGTTTACTTACTACTAAAAGACAAGTTGTGTAGTATGTTCACTAATATATTTAAGGACTTAACTGCAATAAGAAACATATGTTTAATGTACCCTAAGACTTTTTGGTAAAACAAAGCCAATAATGCAATTTTTTGTGGTTCCCTTTATTTAGAAAAGTATCGAAATAATTTTAGTACCGGTACCAAAATATTGGTATCGTTACAACACTAGTTTCAAGTGTGCCTCATGTTGGCTAAAGACAGACGGATGAGAGGTACAGGTGTGGACAAGGACATGCAAGCAGCATGAGACTAAAAGTTATAGAGGTCAATCAGAAGGACGTGCCGGAGGGCAGAGCAAACGATGCACACGTTTGTTTAGTTTTGTTGTGTGTATGTATGTGTGTGTACCGTAATTGAGAGTTCGGTTCCACAACCCTGTGGCTAATAAACAAATTCCGGACAATTCACTCAATTGTCTGTGCCTGGAACTTAATCTAACTTACTTGCGTGCACACACACACACACACACACACACACACACACACACACACAAACACACACTACTGCTCACTCGGCACTTCTGCAGGAATTTTTCCCCCTGCTTTGAATTGTCGGAATGTATTTAGGATTCCTTTACTTTTTTTGGAAACACAGTAAGTTCCAACTGTAGCTCACCCCAGGGCGGCACAGCATGTGTGCGTGCATGTGGGTGTGCGCGCGCATGTGTGTGTGTGAGGGGAGAGAGTGGCAAAAAGTCAACGTCCGTGAGTGAACCCTGCAAGCGCACAAATATAGACGCACCGCAGGATTTCGATAGAGTTTCATTGTGTTTGCGTTGCCATCAGCCACAACAGATGTGAGGGGGGGCGGGTGGAGGGAGGACCAAGGAGGAGAAGAATAATAATAAGAAGAGGGTAATCATAATTTCTGACAAGGGTACAACGACAGTAATAGATTTGAAACAGCACAACACTTTTAGGGAAATAAGAACTGTCAGTTTACACAATATAATTACTGAAGCATATTCAATTTGAGACACAGCTCATGGTTTGAGAGGCTAGAATGTTACCTGTGCGATAACAACCACAAATAGACAAGTGGTCTCAGATCCAGCTGATAACAATGTACTGAGCAAACGCATCCCAACTGGAGCAACATGGAAATGTTTGTGATGGCCAACATGGACGTCTACAACGCGGCGAGGCCAAAATGTATGATGTTTTCTTTCATCACACAGAACATGTGCTTTCTCAGAGACACCCCGCTTTGCTTTCGCAGCTCAACACGTTCACGCTTGCACTTTTCCAGTACAGTCGTCTGGCTCTGAGAGAACTCTGCCAAGACACCGTCAATCACCAATGCAAATGGAGGGTTAAGGTCAAAAGTCAAGGAGGGATAAATGACCACCGTCAAGCTCCGTCGTCCGGTCTGCTTCCGGAGCCGTGTGCGTTTGAAGCCGGCAGGAAGGCTAAGGAGGGCGCTTAGTGCCATTAGTGCTGTGTGATTAGTGCGGCACCACCCCAGCCCCCCAATCCCCAACACAACTAATTCACTTCTAATCAATCCTCCACTCACCCTGTCATGGATCAATGGAGCCACTCATGTCAGACCACCTCAATACATCAGAAGATGTGACATTGTCAGTCTCCACTTATTGCAACTTTCCTCTGCGTGTGTATGCGTGCGCGTGTTTGTGTGGTTGGGCGTGTGTGTGTATGTGCGCACATGTGACTGGCCCAGTCCCAGGTCTGTGGAATATTCCCGCCACACAGCGCAAGATGTTCCCTGATTGCTCGTCTCCTCAGTGGAAAAGTAGCTGCTTTGTTTTACTTCATTCTTCCATCAAGCGTAACCAACAGTGCGCGCACACACAGGAGGTTAGTGTTTAACCTCGAAAGTAAACTCTACATAATTGTGTGTCTGTGTGAGAAGAATATGAGGATGGAAAAAAAGATTCCCGTATGAACACAAAGACATATCAAAGACGGCATCAGTAGGGCGCCCCCTGGTGGTAATACTCGCCGTATACGAGACCACCAAGGAGGGTGTTTGTTTTCAAGCAAGACAGTAGGCCAAGAAAATTGTGTGCGATGTGCAAATAATAAAATACATAGACCTACTACAGTCTGGGACGCAGCATGCTCGGGTGTTTAGTTATGCGCTGCAAGAAGAATTTTGATGAAGGAGGGAAAAAGAAGAGTGAGGGGAATGGTGTACCTGAGGTGCAGGTCTTCAGAGTACTTGAGACAAGCGTAGATAAACTCTTTGAGCTGGCAGTAGACTTTTGGCACAAACTGGGAGAATGGAAGCTTCTTTGGAAAGAGAAGCTGCAGAGAACACATTTTGACGTCAATTGAAATCTTTGATTCAGACTTGATGTGCCTCCATTGCCCTCTACCTTGTCTAGTTGGGGGTCTTGCAGAGGGAACAGGGAAGTGTAGTGACTGTACTCCTCCTCTGTTGACACCGGGATGGGACTGAAGTTGTCCTGGTCCAACACCTGCCTGGAGAGCAGAGACAGACGAACACAGCTAAAAAATTTCTATGCCGCTTGTCCTTCTCTAAACACACTAGCAGCTCGCAGGAGGGGGCCTCGGGTGTCATTCTAATGCTTCAGGTTTTCTTAGACCCCCTCCCTTCTTTCATCACCCTCTTTCTTGTTTGGCTCTCGAGACTTCGGACGTTCCAACGTTCCATGGAGAGGCCATGAACCAGAGAGTGCTCCCTCTCCAACAATGCAACACATTCCTGTGGCTTTCCCGTGTGTGTGTGTGTGTGTGTGTGTGTGTGTGTGTGTGTGTGTGTGTGTGTGTGTGTGTGTGTGTGTGTGTGTGTGTGTGTGTGTGTGTGTGTGTGTGTGAGGAAAGACTTTGAGTGTGTTTGTTTGTATGCTGGCTGGCTCTGAAAATCCCACTGGTGTCACTGCACACACGAAGAAACAATGGCATGCGGTGCCCTCACACACATCTCGACAGGGCACTACCCATCCTGCTCTAAAACACTTCCTGCCTCTGGATACTCATTAAACTTCAAAACGGCGACATTTCCCACAAACTGCTGTGCGTGCATGTGCAGCGGCGTGCCCTTTTCACCTTACAAACTCGGGGTGGAGTGTGGGGGTGTCAGGAACATGTCAGTCATTTGAAGAACACACAAAAAAAGCATTATTACCTGAAAGTGATGTTCCATCTCTTCATCAGGATTTCGCCATACTGCTCCCGTATCTCCAGCAGCATGTCGAAGAGCTGGGACACCGGGAAGCCGTAACCCTATGGCGAAAGAAGCCAACATAGTGACAATGTCATTTTCTACCTCAGGGAGGTCAGCCTTGACCGTCAAGCTTTTAAATACTTGCTATTTGGAAGGCTCGAAGCGGTTTTACACCATCCCCTATTGCGTGCTTAGGTATGTGTCATTGAAAAGGTTAGTTTGTTGTAATTTAAATGACACATCTTTTCAGGATGCTATCTTCCTAAACACTACTGTTTGACCAGCCGCAAACGTAAACAGGAATGCAACTCACCTTGGAAGCCTCACAGTATTCCAACAGCAGATAAACGTCAGACAAAAATGGTTCAGTAAATGTAAATACTGTAGCCTTTGCAACACCTGATCTCAACTTTACAAAAACCTGTGTAAAATACGAAATTGTTCTTTTATCTTTGTCAAATTTGTAATGGTATTAATTAAAGACTCAAGTTATGGCCCCATTGGGTATTTCAATTCATAACTTCAAACCAGTCATTTTAAAAGGCACGTTTGTGGGGAAAAAAAGACCAACAATCTTTATTTTTCAGAATATATATTAACCTGCTCAGTGGCCTTGTGGTTAGAGTGTCCGCCCTGAGACTGGAAGGTCGTGAGTTCAAACCCCGGCCGAGTCATACCAAAGACTATAAAAATGGGACTCATTGCCTCCCTGCTTGGCACTCAGCATCAAGTGTTGGAATTGGGGGTTAAATCACCAAAATGATTCCCGAGCGAGGCCACCGCTGCTGCTCATTGCCCCCCTCACCTCCCAGGGGTTGAACATGGGGATTGGTCAAATGACGAGGATAATTTCACCACACCTAGTGTGTGTGTGTGACTATCGTTGGGACTTTAACTTTAACTTCTATTTGTTAGTGTCAGTAGCACTTTCAAGAAATATTCTGAAAAAAAATGTATGTTTAACTTTCATAAGAGATCAATTCCCTCCCTCTACTCCAAATAGTTGAATTTGGGGACTACTTTTCAGGGCGCTTGAACAACAACTTGTCAACAAATGTAGGAAAAGTAAGTAAGTACTGATACATATAGTACCTGAAGTGTATCAGCAAATAGGACAATGAGATTCTTTAGATCCAGCACCAAGTCTGGGTCATCACAGTAGGACTGAGGACACAAACGATTGTATTAGTGAGTAAATCTCTGTACATGTGTGTGTGTGTGATGGTGTGTGTTTTCACAACTTTGCCTGTGGCCTGTCCCTACCGAGTGTGTTCTCAGAGCAGCCACAATTTTGGACAGTGCCAGCTCCCAGAGCTCCTCCACATAGGCTCTGTTGACCAAACCCTGCGTGGTGTGAAGCACATGGTCCTCCACCACAAAGAACCTGAGCACAACACCACACTTTCATGTCATTTCAGTACTTTTCATCCTCAGGAGAGCTTATGACAGTGGTAAACTCACCCAACAATTTGATTAAAGTAGCGCCTGTATCCTTCCAGAGTTTCATGCTGGAGAAGAAAACATCATAAAGATGATGTGGAGGAGAAGCACCCTAGCATAAAGTGGTCATACTTGAAACAAGGTGGTGTGTTACTGTAAGACTTGTGTAGTTAGCGGTGTGCAAACAAAAACACTGTGATCATACCATGTTAGAGTGCGGCTGCAGCACGAGGCGAGCCTGTTTCCTTCTTTGCTTTCGGTAGTAGTTCTCAAACACATCACGCAAACCCTGCAACACACCATAGCTACAAGTGGGAGGTTGTGTGGGTGTGCAATTATTACATTACATCAAGGGTGTCCAAACTTTTTCCACCGGGGGCTAGGTTGCTATTTTTCATTTTGTAAAAAACAATCCAATATGCTGAGAGGCTTTATATGTTTTAAGTCAAAAACAGCCTGTTTTTAGTATTAACTTGTTTATTATTATTATTATTTTTCTCCCCACGTCTTTTTATTTCTACTATCTGCGGCTGGACAATCAATTAGCAATGACCTGAGGAATGCACTTTGGACACCCAAGAATTGCATTATTAGTGACTACACACCAGGGACATGACAAGTCTCAGTCATATAAAAAATAAACAGTACATGAACAAGTCCTATTGAGTGGAAATAAGTACACCATGACAGACACTCAATGATGGGAAAGTTCAAAAAAGTAATTGTGTTTGTGCGTGTGTTGTGTGTGTGTGTGTGTGTGTGTGTAGTTAAGATAAAAGTTTGAGTCGGCGTCTTTAGGACATCAAACTAAAAGCACCCACACAAAGACAACGGTTGCCACTAGTATCTCTTCCTTCCATTACGCAGCAGCACCTTATCACTGCCTCCTCTTGGCTCCAAAGCAGCAGACACACTGCTCTGTTTTTAGTTCATTTGCTGGCGTTCTGAGATAGCAGAAGCGGAGCAGATAACGAGGTAAAGACGCTAGCGAGGAACACAGTGGGATGAGGGAGAGAAGTGTGCTGTGTTGAAAGAATTATATTAATGTCTCCCCCGCGCTGAAATGACCTCAGAGGTGAAGAAGGTTAACTCTCACTGATGTCACACTCAGCTACTAGCTAACATGCACACTTACAGACCACCAACCTAAACCCTCTGTGACCTCTTTCTTTGCTGTCATGTCACCCAGTTAGCCTTTCTCTAACCCTCTCTTGCCTCCATCGCTCACTTTCTCCTTCCTGTCAAAGTTCATGCACTTCCTGTCTCCCCCCTCCAAGAGCACGCACACACATACGGTGAACAGAAACAGTCGACCCTGTGGATGTGTTGGCCCGGTCACAACCCCAAAAAGCCTGTAGGCGTGCACGCACGGACACGCGCACACACACATACAATGTGTTGAGCTAACCCAGCCATGGCCCAGTCAACACCTCCTCTCATGTCGCCTTCACTGTAACTGAAATCACGCACGCACGCACACACACACACACACACACACACACACTGCAGCCACCTGGTTGGAGCACGGCCAGGCCCGAGCCAGAGGCCTCTTCTTTTTTAAGCATTGAGCAGGCTGCATTAGAAGCGTGCTGGAGCTTTCCCATCAGGCTGCAAAGTGTGTCTCATCACATCTAAAGAAGAGGCTGCTGCTGGTGCCTCTTGTTGTGATCGGTTATGCTACCAGAACGTCCTTTAAAAAGGTACTTAAAGATGCGCTCACCAGCACAGTGTAGATATGAAGACAGCGGTACACGGGTGAGAAGTCCACCAAGTCCTGAGCACCACTGACCTGCACGGAAGCAAACAGAAAGATTCCGTTAATAACAGACGATCATGTCCAAGAGACTTGATGAGCCTCTTTCACAAGGAAATCCTGCAAAATTGCCAACATGTGCCTTTCACACAGAACCGACTGTCACAGGATATTTCTGTAAGAGTGTGCACGATAATTAGATGTGTGATGATGTCACAACACAACACGGCAGGAGTCAGTGTCAGTCCTGGTATGAAGAACCGTAAAAAATGCAATGTCGATTTCATCCCACCCATTTATACAACCCCTGGAAAAAAATAATGGCATCACCTGACATGGAGGATGTTCATTCAGTTGTTTAATTTTATAGAAAAAAAAACAGATAACAAACATGACACAAAACTATAGTCATTTCAAATGGCAACAGTCTGGCCTTAAGAAATACTACAATAAATCAAGAAAATAAATTCTGGTAGTAACGTTTCATTTTTAGATCAAGCAGAAGGAAAATTTGGAATCACTCAATTCTGACACCACTAGTACTTTGTTGCACCACCTCTAGATTTTATATCAGCTTGCAGTCTCTATGGCATTGACTTAAACAAGTGACATACATTACTCTTCATCAATCTTGTTCAAACGTTCTCGGATTGCTGTTGTCAGTTCAGCTTTGCAGGTTGGAATCTTGTCATGGACCATTTTCTTCAATTTCCACCACAGATTTTCAATTGGAGTAAGAGCCGAACTCTTTGCAGGCCTTGACGTTGACCTTATGTGTCTTTCTTCTAGAAAGGTCTTCACAGTTTTTGTTCTTCTGGCAAGATGGTACCAGTTTGTATTTGGGTAGGTCCAGGAAGACCGTTAAGATTTAAGACAAATGATAATGCTATCTGTATTATTTTTATCCAGCTGACAACCATAATTATGACACATGTAGGCTGTTACATTCACTTTGGTGCCGATGCAAGGCAACAAAAAAAACACCACACAAAATTTTGGAACAACAATATTGCCTCCTCAAAAATTCCTCAAAGTCACACACACAAGTAAGAGTTAGTGTCAGTTTGAAGAGAACACGCTTTACTCACAAGTCCTGACCGCTGTTACCGTGCTTCATCAACCATCCTTTTAACAATCCGGTAATCCACAGGCTAATATTAATCCAGTCAAAATTGAAAAATGTAAGTGATACATTCACAAAGTTGCCCTAAAGCAAGATGGCTTCCGCTAACAGGTCTCTATATTCGCCGCCTGACGTCACTCCATTGCGCTGTTTGCGTAGCGTCAAAACACACCTTGCTTAAATGCACACTCACCAAACATACTAATTGATTGTATTGATATCACATGTGTGAAACTCAATGCCTGGGGCCAGATCTGAACCACCACATTGTTGTAAGTGGCCTGCGAAAGCCTGGAAATAACGTGTGAAAAAAGTACTTCCATCCATCCATTTTCTACCGCTTGTCCCTTTTGGGGTCGCGGGGGTTGCTGGAGCCTATCTCAGCTGCATTCGGGCGGAAGGCGGGGTACACCCTGGACAAGTCGCCACCTCATCGCAGGGCCAACACAGAGAGACAGACAACATTCACACTCACATTCACACACTAGGGCCAATTTTTTGTGTTGCCAATCAACTTATCCCCAGGTGCATGTTTTTGGCGGTGGGAGGAAGCCGGAGTACCCGGAGGGAACCCACGCAGTCACGGGGAGAACATGCAAACTCCACACAGAAAGACACACAGAAAGTGCCTCACAATACCTTCGTATTGTGAGGCACTTGCACTAACCCCTGTGCCACCATGCTGCCCGAAAAAAAGTACTTAATCTTTTCTATTCTTTTCTATTCATTTTTCAATTTTGACAGAAAAAATACATGTACTGCATACAATTGCATGTTTAAAGCAAATCATACATCAATTTAAGGGGTGCTAAAAAAAAATGAGTTTCACAACTGAATTGCTATTCTAATTTATTCCAATTCAGAATCAATTCATAATTTCAATTTTGTTGTAATTATTATTTTTTGGGACGTTTTTTTAGGTTATCCCCGGCTTACTCAAAAACCGTGTTGAATCGAGAATCAATATAATGATTGATGATAAATTGAACTGGAAATCTCACGTAAAAAATATACAACATAAAGTTGCAAGAAACACGTCAATAATGAATAAAGCAAAACATGTTCTAGACCAAAAATCCCTTCATATTCTCTACTGCTCACTAGTGTTACCATATCTGAGCTACTGTGTAGAATTATGGGGAAATAATTACAAAAGTACACTTCATTCATTAACGGTGTTACAAAAAAGATCAGTTAGAATAATACATAATGTTGGATATAGAGAACATACAAACCCTTTATTTATTGAATCAAAAATACTGAAATTCCACGACATAGTGAATTTGCAAACAGCTAAAATTATGCACAAAGCAAACTATAACCTGCTACCCAAGAATATACAACAATTCTTCTCAAAAAAAGAGGAGAAATATAATCTTAGAGAAAAACGTAATTTAAAACATTTGTTTGCACGTACAACACTTAAGACCTTAAGTATATCAGTATGTGCAATTAAATTATGGAATGGATTAAGCAAAGCAATCAAACAATGTACTAATATGATCCACTTCAAGAAACTCTTCAAACTTAAAGTGTTTACAAAGTACAAAGAAGAAGAATCATGATAAACATTCTCAATTTATTTAATCCATCCATTCATTCATTCTTAAAGTAATCTTACTTATCTCATCATATGAAATATGACTTACTTCACCAATTATTATTATTAAATTCTTACTATTATTTATTTATTTATTTTTATTGTGATTACCTATGGAGTTTATTGTGAATAAATTGTGAACAGGAAGTGAACAAAAAGTTTTAGCAATTGTTATGTAAAAAAAAGGGGTAGGATTAAATAAGCTCTGCTTCTTCCTACTCCTTTTCGAACTTGTTGAAAAGAGAAACTGGAAATTGTGATGTATCATGTTGTATGCTTGCATGTTCGAAATAAACTCAAACTCAAAACTCAATTCTGAATCAAAACTTCACCCCAAGAATCAGAATTGATTCGAATTCTGAGTTGTTGTTAAGATCCACATGCCTAATCAATTTGTACATTAATAAATGTGATGATCAAATGCATAGGCAATTGTGTAATAATATCATGAGGTGATTATACATTATAATTAGTATATATTCACTGTTATAAGTGCACCTTTGAGGGCGGCCATAACTGAGATGTAGCTCTCAATGAAAATTAGTGTATATTGTATATGAGTGTATATTTGATATATCACATAAAAAGGTCTGTTTGCATTGCAAACGTAGTTCACTTGTTTAATACTTGAAAAGCAGGCATCAAAAAAACTTCCCTGCTGTGAGATCTTAGGTGTACAGCCCCTTGTGCTAATAAAAATTGCATTTTTTTAACATCCTTATTTACACCAATTAAAAAACCCAAAACCAGTTAAGTTGGCACGTTGTGTAATTTGTAAATAAAAACAGAATACAATGATTTGCAAATCCTTTTCAACTTATATTCAATTGAATATAAGTTGATATTTAATGTTCAAACTGAGAAACTTAATTTTTTTTTGCAAATAATCATTAACTTAGAATTTAATGGCAGCAACACATTGCAAAAAAGTTGGCACAGGGTCATTTTTACCATTGTTACATCGCCTTTCCTTTTAAGGGGACGGCGTGGCGAAGTTGGTAGAGTGGCTGTGCCAGCAATCGGAGGGTTGCTGGTTACTGGGGTTCAATCCCCACCTTCTACCATCCTAGTCACGTCCGTTGTGTCCTTGGGCAAGACACTTCACCCTTGCTCCTGATGGCTGCTGGTTAGCGCCTTGCATGGCAGCTCCCGCCATCAGTGTGTGAATGTGTGTGTGAATGGGTGAATGTGGAAATACTGTCAAAGCGCTTTGAGTATCTTGAAGGTAGAAAAGCGCTATACAAGTATAACCCATTTATCATTTATTTATAACACTAGATAAACGTTTGGGAACTGAGGAGACCAATTTTTTAAACTTTTCAGGTGGAATTATTTTCCATTCTTGCTCGATGTACAGCTTAAGTTGTTCAACAGTCCGGGGTCGCCGTTGTCGTATTTTATGCTTCCATAATGCGCCACACATTTTCAATGGGAGACAGGTCTGGACGACAGGCAGGCCAGTCTAGTACCCGCACTATTTTACTACGAAGCCACGCTGTTGTAACACGCGCAGAATGTGGCTTGGCATTGTCTTGTTGAAATAAGCAGGGGCGTCCATGATAAAGATGTTGCTTAGTTGGCAACATATGTTGCTCCAAAACATGTATGTACTTTTCAGCATTAATGGTGCCTTCACAGATGTGTAAGTTACCCATGCCTTGGGCACTAATACACCCCATCACAGATGCTGGCTTTGAACTTTGCGCCTATAACAATCCGGATGGTCCAGAGGACACAATGTCCACAGTTTCCAAAAACAATTTGAAATGTGGTCTCGTCAGACCACAGAACACTTTTCCACTTTGCATCAGTCCATCTTAGATGATAAATGGCTTTCGCTTTGCATAGTGGCGACGAACTGCAGTTACTGACAGAGGTTTTCTGAAGTGTTTCTGAGCCCATTTGGTGATATCCTTTACACACTGATGTCGCTTTTTGATGCAGTAACGTCTGAGGGATCGAAGGTCACAGGCATTTAATGTTGGTTTTCGGCCTTGTCGCTTACGTGCGGCGATTTCTCCAGATTCTCTGAACCTTTTGATGATATTACAAACCGTAGATGGTGAAATCCCTAAATTCCTTGCAATAGCTCGTTGAGTAATGTTGTTCTTAAACTGTTTGACAATTTGCTCATGCATTTCTTCACTAAGTGGTGACCCTCGCCCCATCCTTGTTTGTGAATGACTGAGCATTTCATGGAAGCGGCTTTTATACCCAATCATGGCTCCTAACTGTTCTTAATTAGCCTGTTCACCTGTGGGATGTTCCAAATAAGTGTTTGATGAGCATTCCTCAACTTTCTTAGTCTTTTTGCCACTTGTGCCAGATTTTTTTAAACATGTTGCAGGCATCAAATTCCAAATGAGCTAATATTTGCAAAAATAACAGTTTACCTGTTCGAACGTTAAGTATCTTGTCTTTGCGGTGTATCCAATTGAATATAGGTTGAAAAGGATTTGCAAATCATTGTATTCTGTTTGTATTTACAATTTACACAACGTGCCAACTTTACTGGTTTTGGGTGTTGTACATATAGTAATAAGAAGAGTACCAATGAATACCGGTATCAGTAAGGAATATCGATATTGGTATCGATAAAATCCTAACGACATACATCTCTCGTCTTGACACTTTTTATATTTTTCTTGGTCTAACAGTATGCTTACTTTTTACAACCGTTCCATGTTGTTTGTAATTGGTTCATATTTTAGACAGAGGACTTTGAACAATTAACATATTTTGCAACATTGCTTGATGATTTACTTTTTTTGAAGAAGTTGGATAATCCTTTCCTTTGTTTCAATTGACATATTTCAGGTTAGAGCCATGATTCATGTCAATCCACCTTGTACAACAGCTCTCCAAAATGTGAACACTTTTTAAATGCAGACTACTGACGAGATTTAATCTGATGCAAGTGTTGGCTGTGGAAATTAAATTGTACAGCGTAATTCCATATTTTGCCTCGGAATTGAGTGATTCTATAATTTTTTCACTCTGCTTGATCTAAAAACAAAACTGTTATTGACTACTACAATTATTATTTTTTTGTTTTTTTTGGCGTTTCTTAAAACCATAAAGTTGCCATTTGAAATGACTATAATTGTGCGTTATGTCTCTAATGTACTTTTTTTTCTACAAATTAAACCACTAAATGAATATCCTCCAAGTTAGGTGATTCCATATTTTCCCAGGGGTTGTACAAAACAGGGACATGTCAATTAGGCGGGGGAAAAAGCTGTGTATGGTTTCAATGCAGGGATAATGCCCTAAAAAAATATTTTTACAAAAAATAACAAAATAAATATTCATCATCACCATGTGCCATCTGCTCTTGGTCGGCGGTCATGAGCCTCCACTTCTCGCGTTTTTGAGCCACTTGGATGTATTCATATTATTTCTGTGGGGTCCAGTGACAGTCTTTGATGTTGTCAGTCCATGTTGTTCTTGGTCTGCTTCTCCCATGTTTACCATTGAACTTTCCTTCTAGTAACAGTTTCTGAAGGTTGTTTCCTCTCCCTATATGCCCAAAGTAGGCAATTGTTCTGCTCTTGATATTAACAAGTATTAGTCTCTTGATGTTTAACTTTTTTAAAACCTCTTCAATTATTTTGTGTTCTGTCCATTAAATTCTTAACGTTCTTCTGTAAATCCAAATTTCAAATGCCTCTGACCTGTTCATTGTTGCTCCTGTAAGTGTCCATCACATGACCATACATAGCATTTCATTATGCAATGTTAGTGTTTCTTGATGTTAAGCTTTTAGACATGTTTTCAAATGTTGCTTTTGCAATTCTGATTCTTCTTTTAATTTCTGTGTCATATTTTTCATCTTTGGTTGTCATGTATTCCAGATATATAATGCTCTTGACTTGTTATATTTGTTTCCCTTCTTTATTAATGTTCAGGCACTGGAACTTCCCTGCTCACCATCATTCCTTGTTATGATGTTTATGGTTTTCCCTTCTCATTTACTGCTGTTACTAACTCTTGTAGGTCTGAATTGTTTTCTGTGATCAAGATTGTATCATCAGCATATTTTAGATTATTGATGTTGGTTTCCACTATATTTACTCCTTTCATATCTTCAACTTCACTGAAAATTAATTTGGTACATAAATACAATAAATTAGGTGAAAGAACAGAGCCTTGTCATACTCCTGTTTTAATCTGGAATTCTGTTATTACTCCATGCTATGCTCTTACTGCAGCGGTCTGTTCCCAGTAGGGTTATAAGGTATACACGTACTAATAAATTAAAAAAGATACTATGCTGCCTTTGAAAACTACCGGTATGATTTTTGCAAGCAGAAACGGCGTGTAGAGGAAGAATGGCAAAAAACGGCAATTCTACTTGGTAATAAAGAGTGTGCGTGAAGTGCATCATGGAAGTATTTTGGCTCCAAAACTATTGATAAAAGGACATGTACACGGAATCGCTGCAAGCATGGCTTTAAAACATGCCTCGCGAAAGTGGCGATTAGTATTACCACCTTTGCTTCAAACTGAGGTAAACATTTAAATAACAAGCATTCAGATCTGCACAAGGAGTTTGAAGAGTGACAGGTAATAATGTAGTTAACTAGCTCCCCTGTTGTGCATATACAGATACATAGACGCACACACAGCTGCTTGGCTTGTTGCCAATTATTAGTGCCGTCTTTTGAAAAAGTATCGAAATACATTTTGGTACTGTAACTGGTACAAAAACATTGGTATCGGGACACCCCTGGTTCCTAGTATAACTTAGTTATTATTAGAATATCTTTATCATTAGTACCAATGTCCGATGAACATTCTGTCAACCTTGCATGTTTAACTCGGTCAAATTCTTCGGTGTAATCAATAAAATAGAAGTAAACGTCTTTTTGTACTTCTATTTATCTACTGAAATAAATATCAATATGTGTCAATTAAACTGTTTTATAAATGTATTTTATGTATGATTTCAATCATTTTTTAAACATTTTCTTTAAGTAAAAATCACTAAATTTTTATATATTCTGATCCAAAACAGGTTAGCAACCTGATATGAGGCTGCCGCTAGTCCTTCTTGTCTGTTTAGTGCGCAAGCAAACTTAACCAGGTTTAGTGTACTGGGCCTAGTCCTGAGTGAACTCGACGAATGCAGGGCAAGGCAGTGGCAAGTAATTCCTACATAAATACAGAAACTGAGAGGCATCAGGAAGAGGGGGGCGTGTGAGCTAGCAGGTGTTTGTTGCTCATCTCTTTCCAGAGAAGAAGCCATCATATTTGTTTTCTTTATTGACATAAACAAAAAGCAGTGCTAGCATTAATTAATGAAAATATGTAGATAGATATAGAAAGATATATCAAAGCTCAAAAACGTCTTCAAACTAGACTTTGACAAAACAGAAACTGATCATATTTTCACAACAAGATAAGTTTGCCTGCAGAAGAATAGGGACATGTACCTCAGCTACAAATAAAAGGTACGATCACAAATGTTTTATAATTTTACTGCATATACTGTAAGTAAATAAAAGGGACTAAGAAGTGATTAATAAACACAATTTATCTGTAAGTGAATTATTCCCTTTTTTTTTCTTTTATTCTCTAAATGAGTGGCATGTATTAACAGTGATTAGAGCATATGAATTTAAAGTAATTTAAAAAACAACTCCAAAAGCAGCAAGGCCTCACTGAAGTGAACTTCACAGCCCATCACTGGTTTAACGGTACATTTGTGATCTGATTTTTCCCTAAGAAACTTTCATCAGGATTTCCCACATGATAGACATTAAGTTAGGGATGAGAAGTGTTTATCACGTCACGTGTCTACTAGCTAAACAAATACAGTGCAGCCCAGCCTCGGAGATGCCAAAGCTTGTAAGTGAAGTGAAGTGAATTATATTTTATATAGCGCTTTTCTCTAGTGACTCAAAGCGCTTTACATAGTGAAACCCAATATCTAAGTTACATTTAAACCAGTGTGGGTGGCACTGGGAGCAGGTGGATAAAGTGTCTTGCCCAAGGACACAACGGCAGTGACTAGGATGGCGGAAGCGGGGATTGAACCTGCAACCCTCAAGTTGCTGGCACGGCCGCTCTACCAACCGAGCTATACCGCCCTGTAAACCCTCCTATGTCGATGAAAGCAGTGTGCCGCTATTGTTCAGTAGAGTTGGGAAACAGGGCTACAACCTGGAACTAGTAATGCTGCACTTTAATCAATAAATAACTTTCATTTACTAAATATTACTAAACATTCATACAATTTAAACTGATACTGTTGCACTTGTCTACATCGTTGAACTTTCCTAAAAATAAACCTTGTAAATGAAGGGCGCCCAAAGTACATTTAATGCCTCAGCGTAATGCAAAAATAAAATCAGATAATCATTAATAAGATATAATAAATGTTACACTAATAAGTGTTGTCAGCTATAACACAAAGCTAAGATGTGGACGCTTTTTTCAGAGAGCTTAGCATATATTGACCTACATTGGATTGGTTTTAGCATCTTTAATGTACGAAATGCATCAGTGCGACATCCTTCAATTACTATATTTGTTTTTTCTAGATTGTTTTTCTTAGTATAATTACTTGCCAGCAGTTTGTAGTTGATGTGTTTCATTTCAAATAAATACAAATGTTCAAACAAAATCAAGCAATTTTAGTTTTATATTTTGTTACCTTACTGTACCCAAAATGAACCAAACCCTGATCTTAAAACCGACGGAGAAGACTGAGAGGTGGAGGCCAGGGAAAATGGAGGCAAGGCAGACAGGATGATGGCATTCCATAGATGAGGAACATGAGCAAGGAGGAAGAGCAGGTAAAAAAGGCCCCAAAGAGGAAAGGAAGAGTACAAAGAGAGCAGAGGAACATAGGAAGAAGAGACTCAAGGGGACGGCCATGAATGACGGGAAGGGGAAGACGTGCCAGGGGCAGGGACAGTGTTCGGTTGGCATCGGCGCCGACGCGGCCGTAACCCGGCGACCGCAGGGTCAAGCCTTTGTGGGAGCTAAGGCTTGAAGCAAGTTTACAGGACGTAAATAAAGGCAAAAGGGACAACAGGGACCTGCAAAGAGAATGGCAGCACCAGGGTGACAAGTTCAGCCTCATTGTGCTTGGCCTTCCTTAAGCGAGAACACGCCAGTGGCATAAAAGAACTCAGATCCCGCCAGGAACGACTTGAGGAGTTTATTGTCCTCATACTTTTGAGTCCCTTTGGCAATAATGGCACAAGTTGGTGAGTAAACATCCCCATTACGTTCCAGATTCCCATTAATGCTCCACTGTTTGTTTCTACTTTTCACTATAACACACGTTTTACAATTTCACCCACTGGGTCCAATTTTGTGTGTGTGTGTGTGTGTGTGTGTGCATGTGTGTCTCACGTTATCATCATCCTCTTCATCCTCCACATCCAGGATGCCAGAGTCCAATTCTGACAGCGGGCCCTCACCCTGCCCGTTTCTCTGCATGACCCTAGCGGCTGCCAGTGCTTCTCTCCTGGGGCGCCGGTCAACAGGAGAGATAGAGTTGTCCAGCGAGCGCTGCAGTTGTGCCTGAAACAAACACACCAAACTTTCAGCATTGCAATGTTTGATCTTATGAACTGGACCAACAGAAAGCAATCCATGTTTGTGAGGTTTCAAAATGAGGTGAGTGTTCTTTGCCCACAGCATTAGGTATACAAGAGCTAAAATAATACATATAAATATGAAATTGTTCACTACAGACTCATCTCAACTTGTATGAATTTACTAAAATGCTACCAAGGACTCAGGAGGAAAACTCCAGATGGGACATCCCAACTGGAGATCCCGTGAAGTCATTGGAAGCAGAGGACACATTATTTTCTCCATGGTTAAGCATGCTGACCCAGCGGGTGCCCTCCGCCACCCTAACTGCATGCGTACGTATGTGTGTGTTCAGTAACTAAATACAGGTAATCAATCTTCTTCCACTTCACAGGCCCAACAATCTGTTTCCCATTAGTGTGTGTGTGTGTGTGTGTGTGTGTGTGTGTGTGTGTGTGTGTGTGTGTGTGTGTGTGTGTGTGTGTGTGTGTGTGTGTGTGTGTGTGTGTGTGTGTGTGTGTGTGTGTGTGTGTGTGTGTGTGTGTGTGTGTGTGTGTGTGTGTGTGTGTGTGTGTGTGTGTGTGTGTGTGTGTGTGTGTGCGCGACTACTGAAAACTCAGCAGAAGTCAAAGCCGGTCCTTTGCTCCAAGTAAATAAGTAAAGTACTAAGTGAGGGCACTACATGGAAAGACTGGAATAAAAATACGGGGACGGATAGGCGAGAATGTGAGTGAACAAAAATTATGACAGCGCACAAACATTTCTTCCTAAATTGTGCCAGTGGTTTAGGGTGAAAAGAAATATGACAGGTTAAACCAAACCAGGCCTGACTTAACTAGACTGAACCATTTAATGTAAACACAAATTGGTTAATGTTCTGGACCAGCATCAGTTGTGATGTTACCTCACAATCCTCTTCCTTACCCACTCAACCTTCCTTTACCAAGCACGTGGCGGAGGACAGTAGGTCTATTGTGAACACTTTTCTCGTCTCACCGCATCTATTTATTTTCACTAGCAGGTACCGAGCAGTCAAGCTCATTTGTACTGACAGAACGGGCTGATGGCGCGAAGAGGGATTGGATTTTCAACTGGGAACATCTGATAGAGTCTTACTATCGGGACAGTCTCCCTTGTAATTAGTGGTTACAGGAGGCAGCACTTAGCTTCCTCAGGGACTGCAAGTGGATTTTCCACACCAGTGGTTCTCTAACTGTGGGCCAAAAAAACCTCAAATCAACTAGGAGGGCTGAAATGGATTATGATTAATCATCTAGGTTTACTGCTGGCTCCAGTTGCTGCACAGAGGACAGGAAGCAAGGAAGAGGATGGAGGTGACTTATTTGTTGACTTGTTTTCATTTAGAACATAAATGAAGTCCAAGTGTGCCGCACTAAATTCCAGAGGAAGTATTGATGAGAATCTCCTTTAGAGGCTCATCGGTCTGTCACCAACCATTCCTTCTCATTCCCGTCCCACCCTCTCATCCTGAACTTTCACACAACATCATTCCCCAAATAAACAAGAGGCATTGCTGTGAACTCTGGACAAAAACACACAGAAACTACTTCCTTGGCCTCAAAAAAGACAAAAACAATGAGCTTAATGCTGAAGAGCAGAATTTGATTGAAGGTTTTCAGCAACATTCCCTAACTGAAATACAGGGGAATGTGCAATGAAAGGTGTGTGTCCTCAGTCCTCAATCGTCTAACTGTGTCGAGATAATTCTACTTTAACCAGTGACCACCAGCTTACAGTAGAGGTAAGCCAGAGTCATGTATAAAGAAAGTATGGCCAACTAAACAGCAGGCGCCATGACTTCTACCAATGATGCGTGCGGTTGTGCCCAGATGCATGCAATTGCTGTCGTTTTGACATTAGTTTTTCTGACGAAATAGACCAAAATAATATGTCCATAAATACCGTATTTTTCGGAGTATAAGTCACTCTGGAGTATAAGTCGCACCGGCCGAAAATGCATAATAAAGAAGGAAAAAAACATATATAAGTTGCACTGGAGTATAAGTCGCATGTTTTGGGGAAATCTATTTGATAAAACCCAACACCAAGAATAGACATTTGAAAGGCAATTTAAAATAAATAAAGACTAGTGAACAACAGGCTGAATAAGTGTATGTTATATCACGCATAAATAACCAACTGAGAACGTGCCTGGTATGTTAACGTAACATATTATGGTAAGAGTCATTCAAATAACTATAACATATAGAACATACTATACGTTTACCAAACAATCTGTCACTCCTAATCGCTAAATCCGATGAAATCTTATACGTCTAGTCTCTTACATGAATGAGCTAAATAATATTATGTGATATTTTACGGTAATGTGTTAATAATTTCACACATAAGTCGCTCCTGAGTATAAGGCGCACCCCCGGCCAAACTATGAAAAAACTGCGACTTATAGTCCGAAAAATACGGTAGTTCTAAACATACTCCAGCTCATAAACTTAGAATAAACATGTTTTTATTCTGTGAAAGTAGAATTTTGTGGCAGTCTTTGACACACCATGCTGCTACATTCTTGCAGTGTTTCATGACCAGCAGGCACACTAACACAAACCCGACAGCGCAACAAAGGTAAATAAATACACAGAACTACAAAAAAACAAAAACAACTTATTATTCTAATTCTGCCAAAATCTTTATTATCTTTGGAACAACAATCACGGAGAAATTATGACTTTTGTGTAAAGTATGTCCAATGTATTTATGATCATGGTATGTATTACTCATTATGTATTATTCTAACTGATCTTTCTTTTTTGGAACATGCTATGTAAATAAGTGTACTTTTGTAGTTTTTTCCCCATATGTCTGCACAATAACTTAGATATGGTAACACTGGCGAGCAGCAAAGAATATGGAGAGATTTTTGGTCCAGAACATAGTTTGTTTTTTCATTATTGATGTATTTCTTGACATATTTTTTCATGACATTTCCAGTTCCAGTTTTGTAATCTATCATTACTCCCAAAATGTGGTTTCTTTTACTCATCTATTTGTATTTGTATTTGTGTTTGACTTTCTCACTTGCTGCCTCTAAATCTACAAATTGCATTATTTTAGTTTTACTTGGTTTCAAAAATAGTCTGTTTTTGTCAAACCATCTATCAAATTTAATAATTTATTCTGTTATTTTTTGTATTAGTTTCTGTGTTTTCTGTCCTGAACAAAGCACAGACGTTGTGTCATGTGTTTACCTCAAACAAGAGGCTGTAATCGGTAGCTCTTCAGTGTTGTTCGCGAACCTTCACTTGCCATACTTGTCTTCTTTGCGGGTTGTGGGGAAAGCGATGTCAAAGCTTTCCACAATTCTTGCGAGTGGAGCAGCCCCGTGCAGCACAACATGGCATTTTTACACGCCAAAAAACTAACAAGGAAGAACCGCAAACACATAGGATCATCTCAAAGTTGGTAGCAGTCATGGTGCCCTGTAGTCATGTGAGTGCCTTTTTACCAATCATTGAGGAGATCGCCTGGAAACGACTTGGTCATATTCTCTTTATACGCGACTCACTAGCACCTCAACAAGCACACAATGGTATTACATAACATACCTGCCTGATGGCCGTTTCTCCGATCTTGTCCGAGTGTTTCCGGATGCTCTCTAGAAAGTCTTTCAGCTGGATCATGGCTGTGTCCCGGATCTGTGTCCTCAACTTCGGAATGTTTTCTGCCATGATGGTGCAGAACCGGTACTGGCCTGCCCTGGGAAGACACGTCTGCTCTAGCTGTTCCAAGGTGCACAGGGCAGGGTAGTACCTTCACACACACACACACACACACCCCATTTACTTTCTCTTTTAAAAGTGTTAAGTTCCTATGGGAATAGGAGTAAAATTAGCTCTATAAATGAGGCACACCAAAAACACACACACACACACGCAATGATGTGCACTGCATTTGCCTCACTTGCAGCGTTGGCTGACCCCAAGCTGCTCTCTGCTCACTGAGGGGACAGCGAGCAGCAGAAAAGCACACAAACAAACCATTAATTTAGGACCAAGCAGACTTCTGTCTTCAGGTCAGAGCCAGGCCAGGCAGGGATAGAGGGGATAGAGAAGCAGGACGTTTGGACGCTATTCACAGTTCTCTGGCTCCATCTAGTGGATAGCAGCTGAACTATCTGACAGTCACAGTACACAGTGAATCTTTTTAAATGTGCATGTCGACAGACTTTTCTACTGTGGATTAGTTTGTTTGTTAACTTGACATTCGTCCATTGCTGCTAGGTTTCTGATTGGCTCAAATTACTTCACATTTACAAGCAACAGCACCACCACCTGTTCAGTGGGCATGAGATGAGAATGCTTTGGAGATGACACTCATACCTTTTAGTCTTCATTTGCTCTTGTAGGCGTGCGTACATCTCCAAGACTGGCACACAAAATACAGACACTTGTTAGTGACTCTGTCAGTGATTGGACATCAAATGTGTGTGTGTAGATGTTTGAGACCTGGCAGGCAGTGCGTCAGTTTGTCCACAGTGGTGGCGATGTTTCTCTGTTGTACTCGACACTGCCTCAGCTCCTCCATGGAGTTCATCAGCTGCAGAGGGAGGAGTAGGGGGTGAAGATGAGGTTTTGACTGTGGATGGATGCTTTTTGTCAGTGAGTCAACTTGCCTCTTTTCCGTCACCTTGAAGGGACCTGTTGGTCTCAGTCACCTGACTCTGGATGTTAAAAAGGGCAATATTAAAGAAGATGAACGGAGCTGGTCTTCCTCATCTTCATGCGTGTTACCTTCAGCTTCTGCGCCTCTCCTCGCACTTTGAGAAGCTCTGTGATGGAGTCCACAAAGCCCTGGAAGTGGTGGTTGCACATCTTCTCGATCTCTCTGTCGTGATTCCTGATCCGAGCGTCCAGTTTGTCCATGAACACGCCATGTTCCTGGCCATCGTACACTGACCTGGATAAGACAGAGGAATTAGGTCATCTGATTTCCTGTTGGCCGAAAATGACAAACATCCCACAACAAGCTTTTGTTACGATCTTCCTGTGTTTTTTCCTTTACCACTACCCCATCCCACACACATACACACACAAACACCTTTCTACAGTGTGAATCCCCCACCCTCCTTTTGACCAGGAAGTGTCTTGAAATGTTGACGAGTACAATGGGGAAAGAGAGCGGCCTGACGGCATCAGGGGCTTTTTTCAGTTATATTTACACAATGTGTGTGTGTGTATATGTGTGAAATATAGTGCTGACTGGATTCAGAGTCTTCACTCATTTAGAACGCCGAGCACCCCATGACAGAAATACACTGAACGTATGTACAGTGTATTTCTACGTCACGTAGATGAGATGCTCCAGTAATATAAATATTGCTGTAGTGTAAGGTTAACAAAGCAAATTACCAACAACTGTCTCAGTCCCACATGTGCATTTGATGCAGCCATGTGACCGAGTTGACATGTCCTGAGCAGGTCTGCTGTCAGAAAGGAATGTAACAGCATGCCTCATCCTGCTCACCAAGTACACACGCATACACACACACTTAATTATTTTAACCCCATTTCCCTCTCGGACAAATCAACTGCATTGTTTCTACTGGCCAGCAAGAGCAACAAATAGCAGCACATAACAGAGTCATGTATAAAGAGAGTATGGCCAACTCGGTTTCAGGCGAGCTCCTTGACGATTGGTCAAAAGGCACTCACATGACTAAAGGGCGCCATGACTGCTACTAACTTTGAGCCAATGTATAAATGCCCTGTAGTGCAGCATGGGCCTGCTCCACCCACAAGAATTGTGGAAAGCTTTTACATTGCCGTAAATAAGACAAGCATGGGAAGTGAAGGTCAGTGAACAACACTGGAGAACCACAGATAACAGTGTCTTGTGCCAGGTAAACAAACGACATAATGTTTGCATTCTGTTCAGTATATCACACAGAAGCTTATACAAACAATAACAGAAGAAATTAACTAATTAAAGAGATGGTCTGACAAAAACAGACTACGGTATCTTTGAATCTCGTGTATGTATTTATATTATCATTTGGTGCAGCCGGGCCAGAGCAGCAGGGGATAGAAAGAGAGAAAAAAGAAGACAGAGGGGGAAATTGTGGGGACAAGAGGGGGATTAGACAGAGAGACAAAAACAACAACAGCAAACACAACAACAACAACAATAGAGCAACATCAGCAAATACGACATGTACAAATATGATGGTAAAAGTAATAGCAAATAAGCAGTTAGCTAAAATAAAAAACAATACAGAAATGACAATGAGCATTATTACACTACAAATGGAGCAATACAAATACCAATAGAAATAGCGCTATTGATAATGAACAATACCAATACTTTACCTTTATTATCAACAATACAGTTGTTCAAATGCAACAATACATATACCTGTACTTAATGATAACTTGAGATATGAAAGAATGCAGAAAAATGGAGGGGAAGAAAGAGAAGCAACCTACATTAACCTTGTAGATTGTTGTAGTAACAATAGGTTAAGCTTTGTCAGTGTGCCATGTGTTACCCAGTTTACCCTAGGGCAACAACGTTAATATATGTTTGATGAAACGTGATTATGTGCATGAGTGTATGTATGCATATGTACTTGTATATGTACAGAATGTGTATATGTGTTTGTAAAGTGAGTGTATATGTACAGTATGTGTATATGTATGTTTGTACAGTGAATGTATATGTACAGTATGTGTATGTTTGTATGATGAATGTGCGTGTGGATGTACGAACTTTGAGTATGTAAATATGTACTGTATTTGTATATGTATGTGGGAGTGTAGGAACCTATGTATGTGTGTATGTATGTATGTGAGTATATGTGAATTTGTATATACAATACATTTGACTCCCAGTGTGTGTGGGAGCCAGAGTACGGCCCCAGCCTCCCCGAGAGCCCAACCCACAAACAGTAGGTGTGGTGCCCAGGGAACCAGGGACCACCGTCCCCACGCAGCTAAGCCAGACAGCGACAGATTTTTCGGCTTTTGACTCGCTCGACCGCTCATAAAAGCAATGGGACTCTGTCTATGAATGTAGCTTGTAGTTACAATTCCGGTGCAATAGGTGGCGGTAGCCTACTATGCATTGTAACTCCGCCAATAGCACTTAATTCACCTGGTGGGCCAGAAGAAGAAGACGACGACGAAGTAAAAGAAGAACGGACCGACCGGATCAAAATACGAGGGTAAGACGTCTTGGCAAACAAGTTCAAAAGTGGTCCGAACCTGTGCAGTGTGCAGCACCGACTCAGATTTTCTTAATTTTTATTTTCGGGATTTGAATGCATTTATTTTGAAAGGACAGCTGGAGAGAGGGTGAGAGGGGGGATTGACGCGGAGCAAAGCGACTGTCAGGCCTTACACTATTTTTTTCGGAAGCCCCAAAAAATTAATTGCCCTAACAAAGGGTGCAAAGTCTGCAGGCAGTGGGAAACACATGGTTAAGTGTAGGGAGTAAAACTGATGGCAGTCTAAAGTTCAAGATTTTTGGAGCTCTTTGTTCAGTGCATCAGATGTTTGATGAAGCTCTGTGTCTATCTACCACCACTACTGTTTTCTGTTTATTTGTTACTGACTGTGGCAGGACACCTCTGCCTCTGTTTCACTTTATGTTGCTGGTAAATAATATGGTTGTAGTAGTAGGCTAAAGTTAAATTATTTAGTATGCACTAATTAAAGGGGCAGAGCTTTAAGAGACATTTTAGCTTTTATTTTATAAGATATATTTTTTGTAAGAACCACAATTAATAAATATATTTCAGTGAATAACTTATTGTTCAAATCTGTATATAAATATGTACATAAAGTGTTGTAATTATATTGTAAAATGGATGGATGGATGGACGTTTAAAACAAAACTGTTATTATTAATTAGTAAGTATACATTTTTTGAGCATTTTTAGAGAAAATCATATCATTGTAGTAAATTATGCAAATTACTCGATGATGCCATGGTGACCACGCCCATTGCCACGCCCCCACCGCCACAGGTATCTTGGCAGTTTATGGGAAACACTGGATAGGTTCCAGCACCCCCCGCGACCTCAAAAAGGGACAAGCGGTAGAAAATTGATGGATGGATAACATATGCGCAAGAGGCCCAAGTAGCCAGAAGCAGGTTGAGGAATGACGTCAGTGCAACCCGATTGGACGTTCAATATGCGCTATGGCAACACTGACAGCCCATCATGACTTTGTTTTGTCCAGTATTTTGCATCTGAATGTATAAGTGATAGTAAGAGCATATACGTCCTACAAATAACTGTCAATGTTAACAATATGCTTTGTTTACATTCAGTGGCACAACAAGGACCAAAGTGCGTCAAGTGTTAGCTAGTCTTTCAACTGAATAGTGAGGGTTCGTTCTTCAGTGACACAAGTGAGCAGAATTACAATTAATTAGCAGAGTAGGCTAACGTTAGCCTGCTCACATATCTCAGGATTCAGGCACAAGAAGGCTCGGCCGGGCAGTGAGACCAAAAGGTTTTCCACCTAATGAAGCGAGTAAGCTGGCCAGCTAGGTGTCCGATAATGGACGTTGGGTGTTTTAAAGTTTGGAGGTAGCCAGCTGGGCGAAGCCGCCGAGCGGGGCGGAGCAGCACAGCCGAAACAGGGGAACTTACCGCAGAGTCGGCCCAATACAGTTGGTGTCCGTGCTCTCTATTTCGCGGAGAATTCGCTCGTGTTCGGCGGCTGTCTCCACCGTCGCCATACCGCATTTTGTTCTGGACGGTCCCGAGATGGGCTGAGGCGAGCGGACGATCTGCGCTCCGTGCGTCATGGCGAGCTGCTGGCCGGGGGTTGGTTCGATGTTTTTGCGGTGCAGCCCGAGTGAGCGGGGTTACACTCACATATTCTACAAAATAAAACTTCAGCAGACATCATACACTGCCTAAAATATATGCTTTCTAGTATTGTTGTTTTATCAGCTAATGATTGACTAATTAAAATATTTTAATAACATGTAACCTGATATCGTTGGTCTTGCTTGCATTAATATGTCTTAGTTAAAACCATATTTGTAATAATTTTGCTCACACAAAGAAAATAGTGAACGCTCATGAAATAGGCGCGGCTAAGATTGTGACGTCGACGTCAAACAACAGAATAATCATGCTTTAAACATAACCAATATTGACTGAGCGGATCCTGACTCAAATGCCAGGCATTTTTGCGTTTCAGTTTTAAGAATCGTGAGTCATTATTTATTATCGTTGTTTAAACGTATTAGCTTTTATTTTGTTTTGAAGGGGTGACATCCGGGTCTTTTATGTTCAAAGTACATTGTAAACTGCGCGTCCACCTGCATCTGGGAGAGAAAGTTGTCATGGAGGTAAACTAACCCAAAAGACACTACAATGTGCTTCTCTTCTTTCATTCTTTGTGACTTTACGCAGACTATTCAACACTTTTCTACCCTCAGAAATCAAAGTCTGCGCAGAACTAGACTATATAACTACTAGCTATTTATTAAGCCATCCAAGCTACAGCTACATACAAGTTTATGTTGTGTCAATCAGAAATGGGCATTGTTTTTTGACGATATAACTATTGTATTGACAGTGTGGGGCAGTAATAGCTACATGTAGCCAAGCTACGACGTAGCTTAACTACATTTTCCAATAGCTTTTCCTGTAGCTTAGCTACTTTTAGACCCATGTAGCTAGGTAGCTTACATCAAAACTACAAAGAGAGAAAATGGACTGCGAATCCAGGCCAAAAAATATGGAGAAAATACAATGACCTGGATAAATGAGATCATTTATACGTACGGAGAAAATCAATGATGATTGGTTGGTGTTTGCATGATGAGTCACAATTGGCTGAGGTTAGAGCGAAACATTACGGACTGGCCAATCAGAGGCTAGATAAGGCGGGTCATCGAAACTAGTAAGCAAAATATTAACAGACACGCTTCAAGCTGACGGCTAAAAAAATAAATCAAAAACATACTTGGAAATAGCAGATTATATTTCTCTTTTAGTGATGAAAACGACATGCAGGAAACCCACAATAATGCATGTCCTTGGCCATATTTAGATAAATGTATGCATTTAGCGAAAGGCCTACGGAAACCCACTACTACCGACCACGCAGTCTGATAGTTTATATATCAATGATGAAATCTTAACATTGCAACACATGCCAATACGGCCGGGTTAACTTATAAAGTGCAATTTTAAATTTCCCGCAAAACTTCCGGTTGAAAACGTATGCGCGTGACGTCAATCGTTAAAACGGAAGTATTCGGAATGGGTGAGGGCGGACCTACGTCACTTCCGCCTACCAAATCCCCTAGCAACCGGGAATTCGTTGAAAACAAACCAGCTCACAGCGAACACAGCATTGACAGAAAAAGCATTTAACGAGCGTTGTGGCTTGGAAGTCGGCGTTAAATCCTTCATTTACGCATTTTTACTTATTCGCATATCGTGTGAAAAAACGAAAATGTATTATTTGCGTCAGACTCGTCTCAGTGAACTTTAAAGCTTCTCAGGCTTAGCTTAGCTTGCTAGTTAGCTTAGCCTGCGCGCTACTAAGAAAGAGACGCGGAAGTTATCAACAACAAGATCAAGTGTTAGTGTATAAAATATTGAGAGATTTGAGGGCTACATGTATTGAATGGCAACATGAAAATTATAGGGTTTATTGGTTTTTAAAAACCCAACTGTTAAGTGCAAATTTAAACGAAACCGGTTTTCTAGGCTATAGACTATATAGTATATTACTTACTTAACTTAATCCTCTTCTTCTCGGATGGGAAATAAGGCTTCGACGACATTCATCTCGCTGCTGTGCTCGTCTCTGTGCCTCGCCCCATGTAAGCTTCATCTCTTTCAGCTCCCCTTCAACTGTTCTTCGCCAGGTGTTTTTTGGCCGCCCTGGCTTACGTTTTCCCGGTGGTGTCCATCTTAACGCTGCCTTTGGTATCCTCTCGTTGTCCGGTTTTCGAAAATAGCTAGCTATAGGCTATAGACTATATAGTATATACCGCATGTTATTTTTGTACAACAACAACTTCAGCTGTCGAACGTTATAAGGTACAAATTCAACAAGTACAACATTAGCACGGACGTATAGCCAAGTTGTGGTTAAGAAGGTGGATTTTTGTTCCTTATATTTACCAGAAACGAAGTGATCCGAACACACGACCCGGGACTTTGGGGGACTCCAGTGGGAACCGTCCTCGTTTTCCCAGTGTAAAGCTGCGAGCCATTTGTCTCGTCTCTGTGGGCTTTTATCACGCTTTGGCAGAACAAAATACAATCTTTGTTTTCCCTGTTTCCAGTTGTGGTTAGCACAACCAAAAACAACACAGTTTTTCGGCATTTTGGAGGCAGAATGACGGGTTTAACCAGCGTAGGGCGACAGGTTAAAGAGTAATGGCAACGGTTTGTTTTCAACGCCAGTCTGGTTGCTATGGCTCGAAGAACCCGTATGTAGCTCAGTAGCCCGGATGTCGGCCCTCACCCATACAAAAAGCTCTGTTTTAATCGCAAAATTCCACAGTATTCTGGACATCTGTGTTGGTGAATCTTTTGCAATTTGTTTAATGAACAATGAAGACTGCAAAGAAGAAAGTTGTAGGTGGGATCAGTGTATTAGCGGCTGGGTGCAGCAACACAACCAGGAGGACTTTGACTCGGATAGCAGACGCGCTATCCGACGCTAGCCGCCGACCGCATCGATGATCAGGTGAAGTCCTTCGTCACTCCGTCGATCGCTGGAACGCAGGTGAGCACGGGTGTTGATGAGGGCTGGCTGGCGTAGGTGAATAGCTAATGTTTTTAGCATTGCTCTGTGAGGTCCCGTAGCTAAGTTAGCTTCAATGGCGTCATTAGCAACAGCATTGTTAAGCTTCGCCAGGCTGGAAAGCATTAACCGTGTAGTTACAGGTCCATGGTTTAATAGTATTGCTGATTTTCTGTCTATCCTTCCAGTCAGGAGTTTATTTCTTTTGTTTCTATCTGCAGTTAAGCCCGATGCTATCACGTTAGCTCCGTAGCTAAAGTGCTTCGCCGATGTATTGTCGTGGAGATAAAAGTCACCGTGAATGTCCATTTCGCGTTCTCGACTCTCATTTTCAAGAGGACATAGTATCCGAGGTGGTTTAAAATACAAATCCGTGATCCACAATAGAAAAAGGAGAAAGTGTGGAATCCAATGAGCCCTAGTACCTAAGTTACGGTCAGAGCGAAAAAAGATACGTCCTGCACTGCACTGTAGTCCTTCACTCTTACGTTCCTAATCCACAAATCTTTCATCCTCGCTCAAATTAATGGGGTAATCATCGCTTTCTCGGTCCGACTCGCTCTCGCTGCTGGTGTAAACAATGGGGAAATGTGAGGAGCCTTTCAACCTGCGACGTCACGCTACTTCCGGTACAGGCAAGGCTTTTTTTATCCGTGACCAAAAGTTGCAAACTTTATCGTCGATGTTCTCTACTAAATCCTTTCAGCAAAAATATGGCAATATCGCGAAATGATCAAGTATGACACATAGAATGGATCTGCTATCCCCGTTTAAGTTTAAAAAAATCATTTCAGTAGGCCTTTAGCGAAAACAATGCCCCAAACCTTAGTTTTTAGTTGTTTACTCTGTTATTCGAAATCATAACTGCTCTCTTCATCTGAAACGCCAAACACAAATGTAAGAACACGCATTAAGGTGAGTGGAGTTCATGAGATGTTGCACATAACCATTACCAACTGTTCCCAAACAAAACACAAGTCATTGTTTTTTCTGTCAATATATTAATAGATACTGTTTTTTACTGCAGGCAAAGACAGTGAATAACATTATAGGGTTGGGCCAAAAAAAAGACAAACTAAATAAATACATATAGTTGGGTGTGGGAACCCCCAGAGGTCGTTGTAGGGTGTCCCAGCTAAATGACAGATAGTAAATAGTAATTGACACTTACTGGGTCCATTTGTACACTCTCAGCTACATTAACATTGATATTATACATGTGGGCCCATTAATATAAATGCTGTTAAATGTAACTTTGATGTAACAAGCTACTTTTGCCGTGTAGCTTGCTACAATTTTCCGGGGATAGCTCCCCCTGTAGCTTAGCTACATTTAATCAAGAGTAACTTGTAGCTTAGCTTACTACACTTTCCAAGTAGCTTGCCCATCTCTGTGTATTTGATCTAACAGACTTTAAAGGCGTTCCCAACAGGGACGGCCCCAGAATGTTTTCTCTCCCAGGGCTAAGGGGGATGAGAAGGGAGCTTGATTGATTGATTGATTGATTGAAACTTTTATTAGTAGATTGCACAGTACAGTACATATTCCGTACAATTCACCACTAAATGGTAACACCCGAATAAGTTTTTCAACTTGTTTAAGTCGGGGTCCACGTAACTCAATTCATGGTACAAATATATACTATCAGCATAATACAGTCATCACACAAGTTAATCATCAGAGTTTATACATTGAATTATTTACATTATTTACAATCCGGGGGATGAAATGTGGAGGGGGAAGGGGTTCGGACGGGGGGTTAGGATTGGTTGATATCAGCACTTCAGTCATCAACAATTGCATCATCAGAGAAATGGACATTGAAACAGTGTAGGTCTGACTTGGTAGGATATGTACAGCGAGCAGTGAACATAATGAGTTCAGAAAGCATAGGAACAAGTATAGACATTTGATTATTTACAATCCGGAGATGGGGAGGGGGAAGGGTGTTAGTCAAGGGTTGAAGTTGCCTGGAGGTGTTCTTTTAGTGCGGTTTTGAAGGAGGATAGAGATGCACTTTCTTTTAAACCTGTTGGGAGTGCATTCCATATGGATGTGGCATAGAAGGAGAATGAGTTAAGACCTTTGTTAGATCGGAATCTGGGTTTAACATGGTTTGTGGAGCTCCCCCTGGTGTTGTGGTTATGGTGGTCATTTACGTTATGGAAGTAGTTTGACATGTACTTCGGTATCAGAGAGGTGTAGCGGATTTTATAGACTAGGCTCAGTGCAAGTTGTTTTACTCTGTCCTCCACCCTGAGCCAGCCCACTTTGAAGAAGTGGGTAGGAGTGAGGTGTGATCTGAGGTGGAGGTCTAAACAATGTTTGAACAATGTTTGGTGGGTGCTGAGAAAATAATCGATTTTCAAGACTTCAGTTCTAATTTTTCTAGATAAAATCAGTTAGGGTACACAGCAACAGCATGTTCGATATAAAAGTAGTTCCAACTAAATTTGCCCAAAGATTAGTCAACAAAGTAGTTAAAGGGGCTATTTGTAATTTGTTTACAGTTACGTTTTTCAAAGCAAAAAATATAACAAGAACGCCATTGGCTAGCTTGTGTTATACCATTAGTGGTTTAACCGAACACAATTTGTGTCAAAACGTACTATATTTTTCATGATTACTAAGTTTGTGTAGTGAAATTGTTTTAACGGCCCGAATAAAATGATTGGTGTTTACGGCGGTCACTAAACCCTCTCTCGTCAATTCGTACGCGCAGGGAGCGCGTGCACACAGAATTAGAATCAGACATACTTTAATAATCCCCAAGGGGAAATTAAGACACATACAAAAGCAGTCCAAGAGAAGCAACAAACACATTTCAGTCATATTGTTGTTATGATAGAATATACATTCAATGATGGCTAACAGTAACTATCCAAATAGCTATATTATTAGCTTACAACACCCAAAGCTAATGCCAGTGCATGTGTTATGTACGTACATAGTTACGTCATTACGTCCTATAGAAGCCGGAAGAGGGCAGGAAATATTGTGTAAAATCCATTGGAAAGTTAGCGCCCTCGAGACATCTGTGTAAATGTTGCTAACAGCCCCTTCAAGCCGAACACAAGCAACAGTGGCAAAAATGTTTCATGTGCAAAGGTGACGCTCATACGCATGCTAATAACCAGACAATACATTAAAAATGACAGCAAGTGTCTTTATCATATGCAGCATAATTAATGAAAACAGACAACTGTGCATTGGCAATATTGTTTCGGATCACATCATTATAACTTAAGAAATTATTAATGGTTAACCTAAAGGCTACAAAGTGCACCCCCGAATGATTGCTCTAGAGGGGCAGGTCAAAAAAGTTTGCATTCAAGCTGTGATTGGGCAGCCAAAAGATGGAGCTGGACATTTGATAGCCGTTTAGAAAGATGTGTGAATGGCCATAGAAAGATGGACTCAGCCCGATGATAGGTTTAGAAAAGATGGGCTTGGCCCAGTCCGCGTAGGGGAGGGACAAAAAAGGTCATATTTAGGCTGTTATTGGACGGCCAAAAGATGAAGCTGGGCTTTTGATTGGCGTTAGAAGGATGGACCCAGTTACGTGGTTAGCCACAGAAAGATGGACTCGGCCCGGTGATAGGCTTAGCAAAGATGGACTCATGAAAAGGATTGGCTGCCATGAAGCTGTCCCGTTTTGTGGGCGATCTTATTTACGTGGCATCATGTTTTATCATATATGGATAATCCACTGACGTCACAAATGGGGCAAATTCCAAACGGCTCCTTTGGAGGAAGTATGAAGGAAGGTAAGATTTTTTTATAAATATTTTCGCAATGCCCCCACGGTTTGATTTCAAGTTTCCAGGACTTATACAGATCCAAAATACACAACAGCAGGTACCAATAGTTAAGAAAAGTTGGTTTTCCATAATAGGCTCCTAAAATGCTGAAAGGGTCGGGGGCTCAACTGGGGATAGACAGATTTCTGATGGGGCTATAGACTCCCCTTTCCCCTTGTAGACCTGTCCCCAGTTCCTAATGAGTGTTATAAAGGTAAATTAAAAGGACTGTTTGCGGCTATCGATTATTCTGGTAACGAGTACTCTATCGATTATTCTGTTTGATTAATTGAGTAATCATAATCAAATACTATATACTATGAACATCTATATTTTCAGGAAAATGTGTGAAATAAACAATTATTGTTGTGCTTGCCATAATCTTTATTTTTTATTATAATAAATGCACATAATCCACGTTAAAATTACACCTTTAACATCCATTAAAGGCCTACTGAAATGATTTTTTTTTATTTAAACGGGGATAGCAGATCTATTCTATGTGTCATACTTGATCATTTCGCGATATTGCCATATTTTTGCTGAAAGGATTTAGTATAGAACAACGACGATAAATATTGCAACTTTTGGTATCTGATAAAAAAAAGGCTTGCCCCTACCGGAAGTAGCGTGACGTAGTCAGTTGAACATATACGCAAAGTTCCCTATTGTTTACAATGATGGCCGCATGAAGTGAGAGAGATTCGGACCGAGAAAGCGACAATTTCCCCATTAATTTGAGCGAGGATGAAAGATTTGTGGATGAGTAAAATGCAAGTGAAGGACTAGTGGGGAGTTGAAGCTATTCAGATAGGGAAGATGCTGTGAGAGCCGGGGGTGACCTGATATTCAGCTGGGAATGACTACAACAGTAAATAAACACAAGACATATATATACTCTATTAGCCACAACACAACCAGGCTTATATTTAACATGCCACAAATTAATCCTGCATAAAAACACCTGCGTGTTTGTTATGCTAGCTCCTAGCTCCTCTGCTAGCTCCTAGCTCCATAGAACACGCCAATACAATTCAAACACCTGATCAACACACACAATCACTCAGCCCAAAAGACCGTTCACCTAACCCAAGGTTCATAAAGCTTATATATTTTTAAAAAGTTACATACGTGACGCGTACGTGACGCGCACGTACGGTACGGTACGTGTTATGCTAGCTCCTAGCTCCTATGCTAGCTCCTAGCTCCATAGAACACGCCAATACAATTCAAACACCTGATCAACACACACAATCACTCAGCCCAAAAGACCGTTCACCTAACCCAAGGTTCATAAAGCTTATATATTTTTAAAAAGTTACGTACGTGACGCGCACGTACGGTACGTGTTATGCTAGCTCCTAGCTCCTATGCTAGCTCCTAGCTCCATAGAACACGCCAATACAATTCAAACACCTGATCAACACACACAATCACTCAGCCCAAAAGACCGTTCACCTAACCCAAGGTTCATAAAGCTTATATATTTTTAAAAAGTTACGTACGTGACGCGCACGTACGGTACGGTACGTGTTATGCTAGCTCCTAGCTCCTATGCTAGCTCCTAGCTCCATAGAACACGCCAATACAATTCAAACACCTGATCAACACACACAATCACTCAGCCCAAAAGACCGTTCACCTAACCCAAGGTTCATAAAGCTTATATATTTTAAAAAAGTTACGTACATACGCAAAAAAAAGTTGTTTAGAAGCCAAAGCTGCATACTCACAGTAGCACGTCTGCGTCTTTGTCATCCAAATCAAAGTAATCCTGGTAAGAGTCTGTGTTGTCCCAGTTCTCTACAGGCGTCTGTGTATCGAAGTCAAAAGTCCTCCTGGTTAGAGTCTCTGTTATCCGAGTTCTTCCATCTTGACTGCATCTTTCGGGAATGTAAACAAAGAAGCGCCGGCTGTGTACTGTTGTGGCTGACTACGTTCGAAAAATACGTCCATTTCGCACCGACAACTTTCTTCTTTGCTTGCTCAGCTTCCTTCTCCATAATGCAATGAACATGATTGAAACAGATTCACGAACACAGATGTCCAGAATACTGTGGAATTATGAAATGAAAACAGAGCTTTTTCGTATTGGCTTCAATGTGGAAGGCATACCCGTGTTCGCCGGTCTACGTCACGCGCATACGTCATCCTCAGAGGCGTTTCGAACCGGAAGTTTAGCGGCAAATTTAAAATGTCACTTTATAAGTTAACCCGGCCGTATTGGCATGTGTTATAATGTTAAGATTTCATCATTGATATATAAACTATCAGACTGCGTGGTCGGTAGTAGTGGGTTTCAGTAGGCCTTTAATGTCTATAAACAAAGATGTGAAAAACACTCACACAGATCACAGCACCCACACACCATTGCTCTCATGTGATCTCTATTGCAGGGACCGTGTGGAAACTATTTCTATGTATTTAAAGTTTCCGGCACTCCATGCAGTCCAGATTTATAAATTTGCGCTAGTCGCACTCATTAAACGATTAATGAAAGCAACAAAAAGAAAATCAAAGCTTTTTTCTAATCAATTCATTGTTGCAGCCCTATTACAGTAAAAACAATTCTAACCAACTAGCTTATGTTACAAATATATAGTTTTAAAATGTCTGTCGTGTCTATACAAACACTAAATATATTGAATAAAAATTGCTTGTCGACCCGGGGGAATTTGTTTGGCATTCAGGCTTGTCACTCGCCGCTGCTTCGTCCACACATACACGCAGGGAGCACATGCACACATACAAAAGCAGTCCATGAGAAGTAACGAACAATTTGCAGTAATGTTGTTACAATGGGATATACATTCAATGATGTCCAAATCGCTATCATTAGCTAACAACACACAACGTGTTACGTAGTGTATACATCATCACATCCTAGAAGCTGTAAAAAGGCAGAATATAATGCTTAAAACATTGGAAAGTTAGCGCCCTCTAGGCATCCACGTAAAGGTTGCAAACAGCCCCTCAAATAAGTTGACAAATTGTTCAGGCTACTGAGTTGTTTTTGAGTGTGTGTGTCAATTGTGAGACCAAACAATGCATTATCTCTCTGATGCAGCCCCAAAAGAAGCTAATCAACTCTGCAGAGGACTGTGTTGACGAGGCTCTCTGTGGTCTTGTCAGGGCCTCCGGTGGCCTCTCTCTGCTGCAGGGCCACCGTGTCGTTCTTCGTTCCGACCTGGACAATGTGAGGGGCAAAGTGGCACTGCTGGCAGGAGGAGGCTCAGGCCACGAGCCCGCACACGGGGGTATGACTGTGTCACCACATGTGGAGAGTGTATAAACTCTTTGGAAACACTGGGCATGTCATGTCCAGGGTATGTGGGTGCTGGGATGTTGTCTGCAGCAGTAGCAGGAGGAGTGTTTGCGTCTCCGCCTCCTGCTGGAATCCTGGCTGCCATTCTGTGCCTACACAATGCTGGTAAGATTACCTTTTCTCCTGTACACTAAAACTATTGTTAACCATTTTCGGCTCACAGCTTGATTTTTTATCAGCATATTCTTAAAAATGTATAATAAATATACATTAAAAAAAGATATTCCACTAATAACAATGTGCTTTGTCTACTAACACAAAGCTACAATCTGAATGTCTTCTTAAAATAGCTTAGCATGTATAGACCTGCATTTAGCCCAGTGAAAAATGTCAAAGCAGCCCCAGCATCCTTTGTTTTTTCTGTATGCGGCTCTCACTGTAAAAAGTTTGGCACCCCCTCAAAAGTTTTGATTGAGTAGGAGCATCTGGGGTCCTTGTCATTGTAACAAACTACACCGGAGATCGCCTCAACTTTGGACTGGCCACAGAGCAAGCGTGCAACCGTGGTGTGGCTGTCAATATGATCATCATTGCTGATGACTGCGCCTTTGAACGCCCCACGAAGGCGGGGAGAAGGGGCTTGTGTGGCACTGTTCTCATTCACAAGGTGAACCGTTCAGTTTAATCATGAGACACAAAGAGTTTGAGGATGGAAGGAAACTTTTTCTTTAGCTGGCAGGTGCCTTAGCAGATGAAGGTTGCTCATTGGACCACATTGTTGCCATGGTGACAGAGGTGTTAAAGGGCACAGGTAAGGCTCTAGTACTAACTAAAGCTGGGTTTCCTGTGGTGATGAAAAGCCTGCTTGACTGCTCGTATTGTTTTGCAGGTACACTTGGAGTCAGTCTATCCCCGTGCAGCGTTCCCGGATGTCGGCCTTCTTTTGAGCTTCCCCCAGGGGATATGGAGCTCGGCTTAGGTGAGGATGAGGTCCTCTGGTATTTTATCTTTACCAAATATCAGAACAAAGACCCACAGTGAGGCGGCATTTAGCCACTATCGCCCCCACCTGTAGAACAGCCTGCCTGAGAGTCTCAGGAGTCAGACTGCAAAGACCAATATTTTTTTGTACATGTTACAAGCACACCTTGTAAATTAGGCTTTTTATTGATCATTTTGAATTATTCTTAGGTTATTAGTTATTTATTGCTATTATTACTATTTTTCTCATTTTATGTTTATGTTTATTTTATTTTTTTTAAATATTTTATATTACTTTTTTAAAGGACGTTCATTTTTAGGTATTCTCAAGTGTGGACGCCTCAAAGGGTGCAATTTTCCTTAATCCTTAATGCCATGCTAATTTTTGTTATTGTTTATAGTGCGTGCGTGTGTGCGATGTGCTTGCATGCGTGTGTGATTTTTGTTTTATAATTTATTCATTCATTATTTTTTTCTCTGGTGTATAGTCTTTTGTGTGCATGAAAAGTGCAATATAGATCAAATTTGTTTGATTTATTGATTGATTCCTGCTGTGATAGACTTCCGTGCAATTCCCCTTCCGTCCCCGGGCCCTGCTGGCCTCGGTTCGCATTCGTGTTATGACCTGTTTACTTGTCCAGTCACATCTGTTTTACTGCAATTTCTCTGACTTATTGGATTATTTTCAGTCTTATTTGTTGTCAATTTCAATATTTTGTACAAAGTTGCACCTGTCATGAATAACTTGCGAGTAGCGATGTCCAATGTGAAGTGAGCATATAGGCACTGTACGATTGGTCTAGTCTAAGTACAACTATCTTGTTTTTTGTTCATCTCATGCAGGAATCCATGGAGAACCTGGTGTCAAAAGGTCAAAGGTGAGTCCAAGAATAGTACACAAAGATTATGTAGTTTTATTTTTTGAATGAATGAATTTTGAATCAGGTGGATTCTGCAGACCAAGTGGTGTCAGCCATGATTGATCACATGACCAATGCAGAGAATCAGTCACACTTGCACCTGACGAAAGGTAGCCTCCGTCATTTAACACATTTGGTGACTTGGTCAAACTGGTGTGCATGCCGCTCTCTGACGCAGGTGACCAGCTCATTGTGTGCGTGAACAATCTGGGAGCGCTGTCAGGTCTGGAGATGGCCGTGGCGACGCGGGCCGCGATCATCAGTCTGGGTATCAACACTGTGGATTGGGTGACCAGCATGACGCGGCATGTCATGTACATCCGTTTGTTGCTATGGTTACAGAAAACCGTGGGATGGTAGTCGCAAGGGTGATGTCTGGGTCTTTCATGACATCACTAGAGATGGCTGGAATGTCGTTGACACTGATGACGGCCAGTTCGGAAATACTTAGACTCTTTGGTAAGAATTTGCTATTTTAAAATCACTAATCAAGTGCAATAGCATGAAGCTAGGCTAAAATTAAACAGCAGTCAGTGAGCTTGAATGACTCTAATCTACTGTAGATGCCAAGACCAGTGCCCCCGCATGGCCAAATCTCAGCAGTGTGCATGTGAGTGGACGCAACCACCTCACGGACGCCCCCAGTGTGCCCACAGGAGTGCACAGCGATACACAGCCAGAAGGTTAATTCATTTTTCGCCACACACATGCATATATACATTTGGTGAAATTCCACATGTTGTGTTAAAAATATCACATGACTGATGGCTCTCTTCCAGGACCAAACGGTGCTGTGATGCGGGCTGTGTTGGGGAGGGTTTGTTCCACACTTTTGGAAAAACAGGAGGAGCTCAACGCTTTGGATCGTGCTTCTGGGGACGGCGACTGCGGGAACACTCACACGCAGGCGGCCAGAGGTGACACAACACAAAGAAGCAGACAACACAAAATATATACAACTACATTGACTAAAACTTTCACTTAGCCATTCGGGTGTGGCTCCAGAGTCACATAGTCCCCGGTTGCCCCAAGCAACTGTTATCCGCCCTCGCTAAATTGGTGCAAGAGAAAATGGGCGGGTCTTCAGGAGCAGTAAGTTTTTCACTTTGCTTAATGACGTCATAGTTTTTGCACACGTTGACTCGTCGTGCGTCTCAGTTGTACAGCTTGTTCCTCACGGCAGCTGCCGGTCACATGACAGAGAGGCAAAGCAGTGCTGCAGCGTGGGCCGGTGCAATGCATGCTGGGATGCTGGCCATGAGAAGGTGGATCTTTAGCTCCAATCTATGTAATAATGTTTCATGAATATTCAATATGATGTCTTCAAATGCTACCATGCTGTAGACCGAGGTGTCCAAAATCCAAGTTGGGGGCCATTTGTGGCCCCCAGGGAGGTTTTTAGTGGGCCATAGTTTACATATTTTCCCATCAATTTATTTTGGGAGGGACATAGCATGTTAATGAAGGGGTTGTCAAGCTGTCGATTGTAAATGTGACAGACATTGTGATTAACCGGTCAATCTTTGGGAGTTTACCAGTAGATCCCGAAATTATTAGGAAAAATAAATTAATGATCAAATGAGTGCACTTCCCTCCGGGAGAGTGACCAACAGAACTGCCAACAAGCTCACAAGTTAATCCCTAAACACGCCCATATGCCTCGTCGCTCCCCACGCACACACTACGCGAGCCAAAGTACCAAGCTCAGTCCCCAAAACCTGGACAATGCCGCTCCAGCGCACACAACACAGGCTCTCCCAGCATAACATGTCCACAAAAAATCATATAGCTGCGGCGAGGCGTTAAGGCTGAATGACAACGCATCGACCATCTCCAGCCGTAACAACACTCCCCCTTTTGTCTAACCACCATTGCTCGCCCACGACGGGAAGCCAACAAGCCAAATAGCGTTGCTGTTTTTCACAGCACCAATGTACGTACTAAGCCCGATGAAGAGCCACAAAAGCAGAGATGCTTAAAGTGCGGCCCAGGAGCTATCTGTGGCACATGCCTCAATCATAATTGTCCTTTGGCAAAGAAAAAAAACACAATTTTAAAAGAAAGGAGAATTGAGCAAAAGCCACAATAAGATAAGTCAAAATGTTGACATTAATAGGCCATAGAAACACAAATGTTTGTCTTTAAATACAGAATCAGTTTTTAAGCTTTTCTACAAAATTCAATAAAATACATATAAATGTCAGTGAGTGAGGAAGTGGGGTAGATCTTGCTTTGGTTCATGGCCGAGACCAAAGATCTTGGGCTCAAAAAGGTTGATGTTTACCAATGTAGGCAAACAAAGGAACAACACTAAAATGCACAAAACACAGTACAGTAATACATAATAAACTAAAAAAGCCCTGGGAGAACATACCTGTAGGCCTCCGCCAGACTGTATCTCCCAATTTAAGAATCCTTTGAAAATCAAAGTTCAATCAAAATCCGCTCATAAATTTGTGATTTATGTTGCAAACTTAAGGCTGGTACACATGAAGATTTTCTAAATCTAAAAAGATTCCACCCATCCATCTTCTTCCGCTTATCCGAAGTTGGGTGGTGGGGGCAGCAGCCTAAGGAGAGAAGCCCAGACCTCCCTCTCCCCAGCTACGTCGTCCAGCTCTTCCCGGGGGATCCCAAGGCGTTCCCAGGCCAGCTGCGAGACATAGTCTCACCACTGTTTTTGGGTCTTACCCGTGATCTCCTACCGGTCGGACCGGGCGTTCATGGGGCATTCTGACCAGATGCCCGAACCACCTCATCTGGCTCCTCTCGATGTGGAGGAGCAGCGGCTTTACTCTGAGCTCCTCCCGAATGACAGAGCTTCTCACCCTATCCCTAAGGGAGAGCCCCGCGACCCGACAAAGGAAACAAATTTTGCTCGCTAAAAAAATTATTAACCTATAACAGACCCCTCACTTATTTTTTTTATTTAACCAGAAAAAATCCCATTGAGATTAAAAACCTATTTTTCAAGTTAATTTTGGCCAAGAGGCAGCAAAGTTACACATGAAATTACATTTGCGATCACATTACACATTAAAATGACAGGATGGTCATCAAATAACACAGTTACTGATAACTGAGGCAGCTTCAAATGCTCTCAGTTTAGATTTAAAAGTGTTTAAGGATAAAAACTCAGTCAGCTTCCAGTCTCTTTGTAGCATGGTCCAAGCACAAGGAGCTGCATAGACAAAAGCTTTTTCCCCAGCTCTGTGCAAGCAAAAGGGACAGAGATCATTGGATCTCAGTGCATAAGAGTCTGCACTTCTCTCTGTAATCAATGTACTGATGTAAGAGGGCAATAGTCCCATAAGAGCACTGTAAATACAATTGTACCAATGACACTGTCACTTAGTGACTAGAGAAGGCCATCCCATCCAAGAGTACAAGTCACAGTTGTGTGTCATGGCTCTACAGTTTGTGACAAACCTCAAAGAAGCATGGTAAACATAGTCGACCGTCTGAATACAGAAACGAGTAGCATTCATGTAAAAAGGTCACCATAATCTAGCAAAGATAAACATGTGGCACTCTTTTACATTAAAAAAACCTTTTCTTATTACGGAAGAAAAAAAATGTCAAGACTTGGTTCTTGGGTTTTGTTTCTCCGGAAGGCAACGGAAAATTGGCGCGGGCAAGACGTGTATTTAAATACATGATTTAATTTTCACTCTCAAAAAAAGGAATATACAAAAAAGCGCTCACAGCGGAGGTAAAAACTTGACTATGAAAACAAAAGGCGGAAATACAAAACTTGGGTATAAACACAAAACTTGCACAAAGGCAGAAACTATGAACAATAAAACAAAAACACTAACTGTGGCATAAATGAACAAAACTTACTTGGCAAAGAACTGTGACATGACATGAAGCAGAGTGATGAAATAGTGCGAGGTCGCCAGGACGAACAACAGAAACAGACAGATTTAAATAGTGACATGATCAGTGAAAACAGGTGCGTGACTCAAAACGTGAAACAGGTGCGTGACTGGGATGAGAATCAGCACCTCCAAGTCCGAATCCATGGTTCTCGCCCGGAAAAGGGTGGAGTGCCATCTCCGGGTTGCGGAGGAGACCCTGCCCCAAGTGGAGGAGTTCAAGTACCTCGGAGTCTTGTTCACGAGTGAGGGAAGAGTGGATCGTGAGATCGACAGGCGGATGGGTGCGGCGTCTTCAGTAATGCGGACGCTGTATCGATCCGTTGTGGTGAAGAAGGAGCTGAGCCGGAAGGCAAGGCTCTCAATTTACCGGTCGATCTACGTTCCCATCCTCACCTATGGTCATGAGCTTTGGGTTATGACCGAAAGGACAAGATCACGGGTACAAGCGGCCGAAATGAGTTTCCTCTGCCGGGTGGCGGGGCTCTCCCTTAGAGATAGGGTGAGAAGCTCTGCCATCCGGGGGGAGCTCAAAGTAAAGCCGCTGCTCCTCCACATCGAGAGGAGCCAGACGAGGTGGTTCGGCAGATGCCACCCGAACGTTTCCCAAGGGAGGTGTTTAGGGCACGTCCGACCGGTAGGAGGCCACGGGGAAGACCCAGGACACGTTGGGAAGACTATGTCTCCCGGCTGGCCTGGGAACGCTTCGGGATCCCCCGGGAGGAGCTGGACGAAGTGACTGGGGAGAGGGAAGTCTGGGCTTCCCTGCTTAAGCTGCTGCCCCCGCGACCCGACCTCGGATAAGCGGAAGAAGATGGATGGATGGATGGATGAAGGTGCGTGACAAGACAGGTGAAAACTAATGAGTTACTATGGAAACAAACAAACAAGGAAGTGCAACCAGGAACTAAAAAGAGTCCAAAAAACAAACACATGGCCAAAACAAAACATGATAAACAGACATGACAGAACCCCCCCCCTTACGGACAGATCCCAGATGTCCAAAAACAAAAAACAGGATCAAGAGTCATGGGAGGGCGGGAGAGGGACATGGCGGTGGGTCGCCAGGCCAAGTGGCCCCGAATCCACCGAGGCATAGTCATGTGGCGGCGGCGAGTGGAACGCCGCCGCCACAGGCGAGGTGGGCGACTCGGGAAGGGCCACATGCGTGGCCGACGATCAGGTGGGCGCGCTTGGCGTGGCGGACGACCAGGTAGTGGCCACAACCGTGGCAGACGAGGAGGCAGGCGCGTCGTCGTCATTGCAGGCGTGGAAGCCGCAGGTGCGGGTGCAGCAGATGAAGCAGGCAGAGAAGCAGGTAGCGAAGCTTGGCGTGGCGCGTCGGGCGGCGAAGCTTGGCGTGGCACTTCGGGCGGCGAAGCTTGGCGTGGCCATGGTTGGTCTTGGCATGGTTGGTCTTGGCATGGTCTTGGTGTTGGCATGGTTGGACTTGGTCTTGGCGTGGAGCTGTGACTGGCGGTACTTGGCGTCGTGAAGTTGCGACTGGCGGCACTTGGCGTCGTGAAGCTGCGACTGGCGGCACTTGGCGTCGTGAAGCTGCCACGGGCGGCACTTGGAGTCGTGAAGCTGCCACGGGCGGCACTTGGCGTCGTGGAGCTGCCACTGGCGGCGCTTGGCGTCGTGGAGCTGCCACTGGCGGCGCTTGGCATCGTGGAGCTGCCACTGGCGGCGCTTGGCGTCGTGGAGCTGCCACTGGCGGCGCTTGGCGTCGTGGAGCTGCAACTGGCGGCGCTTGCCGCCGTGGAGCTGCCACTGGCGGCGCTTGGCGTCGTGGAGCTGCGACTGGCGGCGCTTGGCGTCGTGGAACTGCGACTGGCGGCGCTTGGCGTGGAGCTGCGACTGGCGGCGCTTGGCGTGGAGCTGCGACTGGTGGAGCTTGGCGTGGAGCTTGGCATGGTGGAGCTTGGCATGGTGGAAAGACTGGCGGTGGTGGTCTTGCTGGAGGCTGTGGCTTGGCAGGACAAAAGACCGGTGGTGGTGGCCGGACCGGAGGTTGCGGCTTAGCCGGCCGAAAGACCGGTGGTGGTGGCCGAACCGGAGGTTGCGGCTTAGCAGGCCGACGGACTGGTGGTGGCGGTCGTCCTAGAGGCTAGGCTGTGGCATGGCATGACGCTGAGCAACCCCACCTGAACAGCTCCCAGCCCTAGCCCCCCCCTCAAGGAGCGGATACCAGACGCGCTCCCCGCGGTCTGGAACCGTCTTTTGGGGTGGGTGGAGGGAGGTCAGGAGGGGGGCCGAATCCTCCACTTTAAATTGTCCACAAAGTATTTTTTCTTCTACCTGGGTTTTATTGGGTGAAAAAAAAATTGTGACTTGGGCGTGGCTTGAGTCCTGGGGGGCGGGGCATGGAGTTTGGGTGGCTTGGGATGATTTGCTCTAATGTCCAAAAGCATGTTCTGATAGTGTTTTATCATGTTTATGGGATTAGAGTCTTTTGAGTGATCAAAAGAAAAAGTATTGAAAAAAAAATCCTGGTCTGTGACGTCATCAGGGCGAAGCTGGCTGCTGCTTGCTTCCGCCCGGAGGGGGAGGGGCTTGTGGGAGCGGCGTCCTTGGCGACGCTTCCGGGACGGGAACGACGCGCCGATCGGCACCAGCTTGCCTCCATTCCCCCACATCATCCCTCTGCCAGCTTCATTGCGCAGCGTCTCGGTCTCCATGGCGCGCAGCACCTCCCACGCTGCCTCGTCAAAACTGTCCAACTTTCTTGCGGAGAAACTCTTATGCTGGCGACCTACTGTCAAGACTTGGTTCTTGGGTTTTGTTTCTCCGGAAGGCAACGGAAAATTGGCGCGGGCAAGACGTGTATTTAAATACATGATTTAATTTTCACTCTCAAAAAAAGGAATAAACAAAAAGCGCTCACAGCGGAGGTAAAAACTTGACTATGGAAACAAAAGGCGCGCACAAAGGCGGAAATACAAAACTTGGGTATAAACACAAAACTTGCACAAAGGCAGAAACTATGAACAATAAAACAAAAACACTAACTGTGGCATAAATGAACAAAACTTACTTGGCAAAGAACTGTGACATGACATGAAGCAGAGTGATGAAATAGTGCGAGGTTGCCAGGACGAACAACAGAAACAGACAGATTTAAATAGTGACATGATCAGTGAAAACAGGTGCGTGACTCAAAACGTGAAACAGGTGCATGACAAGACAGGTGAAAACTAATGAGTTACTCTGGAAACAAACAAACAAGGAAGTGCAACCAGGAACTAAAAAGAGTCCAAAAAACAAACACATGGCCAAAACAAAACATGATAAACAGACATGACAAAAAACAATTTAAATGTTTATTTATTCAGCAGTTTATCAAAGGTTTAAAAGTGAGGGAGTTATCAATTACAATACCAAGGTATTTATATTCATGCACAAATTCTATGATATTCCCTTCAAGAATGGACACTACCGGGGGAGTTTGAGGCACCTTCTTATAATTAGAACACAACATAAGTTTTGTCTTGTCAGCATTGAGAACCAGTTTTAGATAAATAAGTGAATGCTGCAAAGCAACAAAGGCTTTCTGCAATTAACACCCATAAAAATGCATATTAGCATCACTGATGTACAAGATAAATAAGAGGGGCCCCAAAACAGATCCCTGTGGCAACCCATATGAACAGTAATTTCTGAACAAAGGCCGTATTTAATAAACCGGGTCCTGTTTTCTAAAAATTTGAAAACCAAGCAACCGTATCTTTTGACAGTCCAATGCGTTTTAAAATAACATGGTCTACAGCAGGGGTCACCAACCTTTTTGAAACCAAGGGCTACTTCTTGGGTACTGATTAATGCGAAGGGCTACCAGTTAGATACACACTTAAATAAATTGCCAGAAGTAGCCAATTTGCTCAATTTACCTTTAACTCTGTTATTATTAATAATTAATGATATTTATCTTTGTGGAAACACTGATCATCTTAATGATTTCTCACAATAAATATATATAGAAACAGATAAATATCAATATGCAACACTTTATTTTTATATTTTCTCTAAGTGCACATTTTTCAAATTGAACATTTTCAAATGATCACTTCTAAGACAGTCTTGTGAAATCACAATATCCCATTTTAACTAGCTAGCCACTAACATTTTTTAACAAATCATGAATTACTTTGCACCATGTTTGTACAAATAATAACTCATGTAAAATACAAAAGTAAACTCTCAATTTTTTAAATCATGTCACACTTTGAACTGGACACCAAATCTGTTATCTGTTTCTTTGTCAGTTAGTGGGAAGCCTGGCATTGCACACTGTTAACCAGTGTGTTGTACTCTGGTGTGTAACTTGACACTGCAACTCTGAGTGAGTCTTGCAGATGTGCATCAGTGAGGCGTGTTCTGTGTTTGTTCTTGATGAAGTTCATGTCAGAAAAGGCTGATTCACAAAGATAAGATTTTTCCTCATTGTTTGCGGAACCTTCTTAATCTTTTGGACATATTTTCACAGCAATCTGGCCTTAAGCTTAATTATGATAAATGTAAAATGTTAAGGATCGGAAATCTAAAGGGAACGTCCTTTCGAATGGAATGCAAAGTGCCTGTTTTGTGGACAGATGGACCAGTTAACATACTTGGTGTTGTTGTCCCAGAAAATCTGGAAGATCTAGGCTCAGTAAATTATGATAATCGACTAAGAAAGCTGGACAAAATTATGCAATTATGGAAAGGGAAATCCCTAACCTTGTATGGTAAAATGTCTATTGCCAACTCGTTAATTATTCCTCAATTTATTTATTTGTTTTTGTCATTACCAGCTCCATCACAAAACTTTTTTAAGATTTATGAGCGGAGGGTCTTCGATTTTGTCTGGAACGGCAAACCAGAAAAGATTAAAAGAAAGGTTTTGTACAAAGAGTATGAATATGGGGGCCTGAAACTTCTCAACCTTGAAGCTATGTGTCTGTCTTTAAAAGCATCAATTGTTCCAAAGATGTATTTAAACATTGAGTGGTACACAAGTGTCCTGTTGGACAAAAAACATGTACTGTATCAAAAGAAATTGTATCCTTTTTTACAAGTGATCCCCTCCCAGAGAGTCTGCTGGGAAACATGGCAGGGTTCATAAAGGAAACAATCCACTCGTAGTGGTGTTTTCAATTTTATGTGCCAGAAAAAAGAGACGATATTTTGCAGCAGTTAATATGGATGAACTCTAATATTGTAATAGATGGAAAGCCTTTCTTTTGGAAAAATATGTTTGAAAGAGGAATCATTTTTGTCAATGATATTATCAATGAGAATGGTAAAATTATGAAGTATGATTCATTTAGAACCATGTATGGTGATGCTTGCTCAAGCTTTTCATTTTATCAACTAACTGGAGTAATTGGGAAAAGATGGAAACAAATAATTAATTATGGAACTACTAAATTATTAGTTTGTAAACCTCTAATAAGAAATTCTAGTTGGCAAAAAGGAACTAAAATAAATAGAAAAATATATAATTTGTATTTAATAAAGATATCTTTGAAGGCTGCCCCATACAACACATATGGAAAATGGTAGGACTTTTTTGACTGCCCGTTGCCATGGGATGCCATATTCAAACTAATCTATAAAACCAGTATCGATGTGCAAAATCGTTATTTTCAAATTAAAATTATTTATAACTTCTTACCCACAGGGAAAATGTTAAAATTATGGAATGTGACAGAGTCAGATGATTGCCGATTTTGTTGTCAGGAGCCTGAATCCACCCTGCATTTGTTTTGGTATTGTCATATTGTGTCTTTGTTTTGGGTGGAAGTTGAAAAAATGTGTTTAAGGATTGGTTTGTTTATGAAGCTTAATGTGGTTTCTGTTATTTTAGGAGAGTTCATTGACAATCATGATTTAGTCAATTTAATTATAGTACTCTGTAAAATGTTTATTTTTAAGGCCAAAAACAGATATTCACTTAGTATTACTTTCTTTAAAACATTTATTCAGTATTTTCTAACTTTAGAAAGTTACATGGTTGAAAACGATAATGATGCCAAAAAACATTGAAAAAAAGATAAGTCCTCAAAGGCTTATTTTGAAAGTAGAATTATGTTTATAGATTATATGATATCTGTTGTTGTGTTCCCTAATTTGAGTGACCTGGACATAATCTGGACTGTACATAAATGCTTATTTTGAAAATGTAATTTTGTTTATAAATTATATGCAATCTGTTGTGTTCCCTAATTTTTTTCTGTGTACATGAATGAAGGTGTGTGTTGCTGAGTCCGACTTGGACATTATCTGGACTGGGCCTGGTTTAAAAAAAAACTTTAAACAAATCTAATATCATTGACAACCTGGTCTGTTGAAGATAAGGCCCTTTTTAAAAAAAATAAAATAAAATAAGATAAATAAATAAAAAACATTTTCTTGGATTAAAAAGAAAGTAAAACAATATAAAAATAATTACATAGAAAATAGTAATTAATGAAAATGTTAGTGGACCAGCAGCCTATACAATCATGTGTGCTTCAGGGACTGTGTCCCTTGCAGATGTGTTGTCTATGTTGTGGGAACCAGAATATTGGTAGCAGAAAGAAATAACCCCTTTTGTGTGAGTGGGTGTGGATGAGTGTGCATGGGGGAGGTTGTTTGGGTTGATGCACTGATTGAAAGTGTATCTTGTGTTTTTTCTATGTAGATTTAATATTTAAAATAAAAAATAATTTTTTTATTTTTTTTTTTATTTTTTTATTTTTTTTTAGAACAGGCCCGCGGGCGACTCATCTGGTCCTTACGGGCGACCAGGTGCCCGCGGGCACCGCGTTGGTGACCCCTGGTCTACAGTGTCAAAAGCTTTGGAGAGATCAATAAAAATGAGGCACAGTACTTTTTTTTTTTTTACAAAGCACTTACTAATAACGACAAGGAGATGCGAAGGAGATTCTGTGATCCTGTTTGTCTGGGGCGCCGCATAGGGCTAAAACGATTTGGTCGTTGTGCCAAAAGCCGACTGCATACAAAGTAGCTATATATATATATATACAGTATATATATATATATATATATATATATATATATATATATATATATATATATATATATATATATATATATACACTGGTACCTGGTACCAGGGTGATTCAAAAAGAATACGCCAAAATTATCACTCTATATTTCAAAAATGAAAAACAATAGAAAACCTAGCTTGAACACATATGTTGTACATAACTTTGAGTATTTATTTCATGCTTTAAAATTGCTCAATATGGCCACCAACGACAACACGGACAACATCAAGACGATATGAGAATTCCTCCAAAACGCGCTCGAAGATGTCGTGATCCATCGTGTTGATTGCTGCTGTTAATCAATATTTCATGTCATCGATATTTGTCGGCAACGGTGAAACATAAACTTTGTCTTTTACATACCCACACAGAAAAAAGTCACACACAGTTAGGTCCGGGGATCTGGCAGGCCAAGTGCAGGGAGTTAGGTCTTAAGCACTTCTTCTACCAATCCACCGCTGAGGCACGCTTTCATTCAGATAAGTTCGAACCTCGAGATGCCAATGGGGCGGTGCTCCATCTTGTTGAAAAACAAAGTCATTTGTATCTCCTTGAAGTGAAGTGAGTAGCCAGTTTTGGAGCATTTTGAGATAGTTTTGTCCTGTAACTGTGTTTTCTTTAAAGAAAAAGGGACCATAGACCCTATTTTGAGACCAGCACAGAAGACGTTCACTTGAGGGGAATCCCTTTGATGTTCAATTGTTTCATGTGGGTGACTTGTTCCCCAAATGCGCACATTGTGACGATTGACTGTGCCACACAAATGGAAAGTCGCTTCATTGCTAAAAACGAGACGTGAAAAGAGAGTTTCATCATCTTCCAGCATCGACTCACAGAATCTCTTTCGCATCTCCTTGTCGTTATTAGTAAGTGCTTGGACAAGGCTATGTTTGTATGGTTTCATATGTAATCGTCTTTTTAACACACACAAGAAAGTGGTTTGAGGGATCGCAAGCTTACAACTTGCTCGACGTGTAGACATGCGCGGGCTCCCCTCAGACGCATCGTGAATCTTCTCCACTTGCTTCTCTGAAACACGTGGTCTTTCAGGACTCTTTCCTTTACACAAGCAGCCAGTCTCTTTAAACTGTTTAACCCACCGTCGAATGCTCTTACGATGGGGTGGATCAATGCCAAATTCTGTTCTAAAAGCACGCTGCACCGTGACAATGGCATTTGTTTTGTCAAACTGCGCCTTATAATGAGGAGTCACCATTTTGAGGGTAAATAAACATGTGGTCTTACTACAATTGAACGGCCCCGAAAGGATTACATGACCACATCAACAATATGATTTGCCTGAGTGGATGGATGGACAGGACAGATTTAAAAAATAATAATATTGTTCTTGAATCGATTTTAGATTTTTTTTTATCAATTAAGAATCGTTATAAATAACAATTGCGATTCATTTGAAAATCAATTTTTTTTTTGACACCCCTATGAATTGCTTAATACACTACACTTCATTCAGCATGTTATTTTAAAAAAAAATGGACTGTTACAAAATCATGCTGATTGTCAAAGATTTTATAACATAATAATAACATAACACATGTTAGTTCTACCTCAATGAAAGGTTTTGTTATTCTGGAAATTCATTGTGTTGCTCAAGGTAATATTTATATAGTGCTGGTACACACATGATTTCAGCCTTTCAAAGCTCCTCTTGGACCACCAATTTTTTACCTTGGTATTTTTCAAATCCTAGTTACGGCCCTTCGTGCATCCCTACTTTTAGTGTCAACATTTCAACTTTTTCTTGTTACTTTACACCTATTTGCTCTCTTATTCTACTTTGAAATAGTATTTTTTAAATGTTGCTTTGGCCTGTGCTTTGGGCACCCCTGTTTTAGTAGTTTACTGAGTGGTAAGCCTTCTGAAGGTCCATGAAAATTTAACCGACACAGCGACTTTTATTATCTCCAAGTATACATAACAGCATGACAAACCAAACGGTCAAGGATGTAAAGTGGAGCGACCATTTCCCAAGTGGTCAGTTAAATTTTTAACCACCCATATTTCAGCCATTCATCCATCCATTTTCTACCGCTTTTCCCTCTCGGGATTGCAGGGGTGGCTGGAGCAGTTTGGATATTATTGGAAGAACAGACATTTAGTAGTTGGACATTTTACTTTTAGCCAATGAGGGATGTGCTCGTTTTTTAGGTTGGTGGTAATTGTGGCTACCTCAGTGTCATTTATGTTCGTAATCCTGAAAACCGGCATGTTGGGTTTGAGTTGTTTATGTGAGCACGTAGTTGGAGTGAAGCACTGACTTATCTTTTGTAGTTAGTTAATGAGGACGATGATGTTATGTATTTTCATATTTTGTTTTGTGTTTCCATTCGGCCAAGCAGTTTTTTTAAGTTTTGCCAGATAAGTTCCACGTTACTATTCGCATTTTCTGTTTTTTGTGAAGGAATTTGCTTTATACCGTCTCAGAGTTTATGTTACTTTGTGTATGTACATTTTTGTCTATCCATATTAATCAAGCATAGTTCTTATTTGCACATTAAAACATTTACAAATTTTATGTGGGAACTACTTTCAGCATTCACACAATTATTTGCCTTGTCACCTTGTACACAAACAGCTTTTCTTTAATTATATTTAATTGTTTAGCACAATGATTCTCAAACTGTGGTAAGTTTGGTACACAGGTTCGATCTAGTGGTACGCCAAAGAATCCCTTAATTAAAGTACAGTGTTTATTTTCCTATATTCAAACAAAGTGTTACTGTTCAAACTGTGTGTAGCGTTACAGTGGCCAAAATATTGAATATACTTAGTCAATAAAAGTTGTGCCTTGTTTGAAATGAATACTTAGGCCTACTACGCTACTTTATTTTAATGTTGGTCATTATGGTGGTACTTGAAGAGCCAAATGCTTTCTGAGGTGGTACTTGATGAAAAAAGTTTGAGAACCACTGGTTTAGAATATATGTGCATTATGTTTTAGCATGTAAGTAAACAAAAGGTGAATATCATAAGTGGCCTCCATGTCGTTCTGTTTTCTGAATTTGGCCCTGAACATTTTTGTATTACAAAACATCTATGACGTCAACAGATATGGCGGCGCTGATCCAGGGGACAGAACCATGGTGAGTGACCACAGCTCCAGACAAACTTAAAATGTTTCTTGTTGCGTATAGTCATTAGGACTCAACCTGGTTTTAGTTGGACGCTCTGTGTCCTGCTGTAGACGAGCTGATGAAACTAAACACAGCACCTCCCGGTGCAGAGATGACCGTACTGCAAGCTGCTATACAGGTACAGTAAAACATCCTCGACCTGTTTTGTTTTTGATTGCGCAAGTGTGCGTCCCAAAAAAAAAACCTGCTGCTGCTGTTTAATCTGATTCATTAACAGCTTTTTTCTTCTCTCTGCCCAGAGAGCTGCTGCTGGCGCAGAATCCACTCGCAGCCTTGTGGCTAAGGCGGGTCGAGCCAGCTACATCGCCTCTGAGCGACTCACTCTCCCCGACCCCGGGGCCAAGGCCATTGTCGCCATTTTGAGTGCCGTATTTGAGGCGCTTAATGAGCAGCGGTAGTAGAAACAAACAAAGCAGAATTAACTTTGTGCATCAAATAAAGTTTTCAAGACACTGATTTTGGTAGTCTTGTACACCAAATGTCGGTAAACTCGGTAAACAGTTGATTTTATCATGAGTCCAAAGGAATGTCACATTGAAGAAAATGTCAGATTTGACTGGACCAAACGCATACACACACACGTGCAATACACAAGGCCAGTTGACAATAACATAACCAATGAGCTTCTTTTATTCCTGTCCCGCATAAAGCCCCACATGTACACACATCCTTGCCAGCCCGCTATTATGACACTAAATGTTGATACAGGCAATTGCTGATAAGTCCAACCATAAGGTGTTAAGGCCAAATGTGTTTTATTGTTTGTGTGTGCATGGTTTTCCTTCCTCAACCAGTTCGTCCACATTGAACGGGGAAGCAGTCTTACGTGGGTGTGGTGTGAGGAAATTCAAAAGCCTTGCACGCCCTGATTCTTTAGTTGGCGACAAGCAGACCAGCTACAAGACCAGTGAGTGCCACCAGGATACGATCGACATACCTTAAGCCCATTCGGATGCCTGAGACGACCCGCGCAAAATAAGGTACCCGTTGTCACACACATTGAAGAATGTCCAAGTGAAATGACACTTTGTTGGGCCACAAAGGGAAAACAACTGAATGAGAGGTTGTGACTAACTTGAGGGACAAGTTTAGTTTTTTTTACGGAATGTGTTCACACTCGAACATTTATTATCCTGTTTGCCAGGGCAGATTTTCTCCAAGTCCACATTTTTTAGTTTCCAAATGTCCAAAAACCTGATGTGTACAGTCTAACTGAAATGTATTGTTTGTGAAATTACTAACCAACAACTACACACAAAGAAACTTTGTACAGAATGTAATCTTTGTGATAACATTTCGTTCCGCTTCATTCCTAAAATGTTAATTCTAATCAGATTTGTGGCAACAAAGCAGACGTTGTATAATGTGTGTCTAGTTGAATAACAATATACAATATCGTAGTGTATGCGCTAGGATTAGTTAGCCGCTTGTCATGTGTGAGGGGGGAACTCTTGAGGCACCCCTACTATCTAAGTGCTTATTATGACCACATGACTGTCCTGTTTTTGCAGGATGTCCTTAAACACTTTTCTGGACGGCGATCAGTTCACGTGTTCCATCTGCTTGGACATCTTCAATAACCCGTCCTCCACGCCATGCGGTCACAGCTTCTGTGTCACCTGCATCAACCAGTACTGGGACGGGGCCAAGGTGGGTTCTCCTACCTCCACCTCCACCTTCACATTCACATGACCTCATGTGTCCTTCCTCTGCAGGAATGTCAATGTCCTCTGTGCAAAAGGACCTTCCAGAAGCGTCCGGACCTCCAGATCAACAGGACGCTGCGTGAGATCACAGAGCAGTACAGATCCATGTCTGCAGGGCATGGGGGGTTGGCGAAGGACAAGAAAGTACGTGTACAAGATGGCGCTATGCCCAGCGATTTAATAAATGAACTGACCAAAAGGCTTCCACGTGTTCCGCCCAAAACGTCCCCGAACAGCAGGGAAGTAGGTGAGTCATGTGACCATCGAGATCGTCTGTTTAATTCAGTCCCTAACAAAAATCCATGGCAAACTCATCACCTCAACACCCACAGTCACAACTCCTATGGCGTCTTCCGTCCCTAACCAAAGTCCGATCTCTGTGGCAAGCGGAGCCAATGAAGAGCTTCCAGCCATTGCTTTACCGTCCCAGTTGTTCGCCCGAAGAAGGTTCACCATGAGTGGAGTAGCCAGCAGCCCAAACATTCCCATCTGCCAGATCCACCAGAGGGGCATCATGGTACCAGAATTTTGTTTTTTGTTCCACACGTTCACCTCTGGAACGCTCTCATTTTCATTCTGCGCTTAGATCATCTGTCTGACCGACGGGGAGTACATCTGTCCCAACTGTGAGGCTGAGGAGCATTCCAATCACGACACGGTGAAGGTGGAAGATGTGTGGATAGAAAAGCAGGTGGGAAAGCCAAGCACTGATGTTAGGCACGGATCTGGTATTAATCGTGTTTGCATATGTGCAGGCCCAGCTGAAGGAGACGGAACAGAAGATCCAGGAGATGATCCAACAAAGACTCCGGAAGATTGAAGAGATCCGAATATCAGTAGCAAACATGAAGGTGAGTCCTTGTCTTCTAGCTGAAATATTCAGTCTAATTTGGAAGCTTGTTAGTAATGTTGTGTATCTGGAAATAGCTAGCAGTGGAGCAGGAGACGGCCAGCAGTGTGTGCATATTCTCTGAGCTGGTGGCAGCCATCGAACGCTCGCAAGCGGATGTAATTTTCTCCATGGAGGTCAACCGGAAGACATCTGAGCAACTGGCAGACACCATGGTACAGCAGCTGGAGCAGGAAGTGAAGGAACTCCAACAGCGGGAAAGAGCGGTTGCCACACTGTCAACTTCTGACGACTACGTACAAGGCATTAAGGTGAGTGGCGTCCAAATGATTTAGCTTTTTGTATTTCCGCGCTCGAAACGGCTGTGTATCGTTCCCAGAGTTTCCCTAGGGTCTGCAGCATTCCACCCACCAAAGACTGGTCTGGCGTGTCTGTGGCGTCTGACCTGGGCACAAGCGCCATCTACAAGTCGCTGGCGGCTCAGGTGGACAAGTTCCAGGAGCGGCTAAGGAGCGTAACCGAGACAGGTGCCCTCTCGTGGTGTGGTTAAGAACAAGTCTGTGTCTCAAATAGAATACTTCCATCAGTACACTTTTACACCACTGTGTACACTTACCGGAAATGACGAGAGCAATATTTAACTGCTTCTTCTTCTTCTTCGCTCCTCTTTTATTGTGAATTGTTACCACTCGAGTCACTACAGTAGTACATCAACTTATGACATTAATTGGTTCTGTGATGTAGGTCTTAACTCAAAACACTTGTATCTCAAATCATCGTTACCCATTTAAATGAATTTAAATAAATTTAATTGGCCGGACAAAACAGCAGAATTTCAACGAGTAACATGCCTTTTAAAAAGGGGAAAACAAAGTTTTTGTCAATTAATAGTGTATGAAAAAAAATACCAAAAAATGTAGTACAAACACTACAGTAGTTTTATGAAGTAATGTAATTATAATGTACAGCATTTACTTAGGAGAGTGGACATCTACTGTATCTCCTTCCAGCTGCTTCACCTTCAAACACACCATCAGCAACTTTTCTATATTTTCATTAAATAAATGTCCGCCATTTATATATTATTTTAACATTCTTTGCTAGTGTTAGCCTTATTCTGTCTGAGTATGGTGCAAACTAGCAGTGATAAGCTTGAATTGCTTCGACAAGTTCGGTCATATTTTTGATGAGTTCTTCCTTTATTTCAGTGCTTCTCAAATATTTTCTGTTACGCCCCCCCGAGGAAGAAGAAAATATTTTGCACCATCAAACCCCACACTTGCCACCGTGACTCTAATAGTATAACTTGAAAATTGTTATAACTAAACCTCTGCAAAACATTGTAAGTTTATTAAGATTAAAGGAAACAACACACAAGCCTTTTCTCGTCTCCCACCGTGGTTACAGTGAAGCCAAGTGCTACATACACTTCGTCATATTCTGGTACAGAAAAAAGCATGTTCCCTGAGGTCAGACGCTCGCAACTTAAGGCATAAAAATTAGTCGAGAGACAGCTCTTATTTCAAAACACTCTTAAGTTGGGGCATTCTTTAAGTTAAAGTATCACCTTATTTTCTCACACTATGGTTTGCTTGTCAGCTGCCATTATTTCAAATAAGTCTGTCCCCCTCATGCGATGTCGTTAAGATGGCAAATATTCAAGATGGTAGGTGTCCATCACTGCAAACTAACCATTTTGAGCATTATAAGAGCAACATCTGGATACTGACAGTGCTGTACCGTGTGAACACACTTTAAAGGGAAACTGCACTTTTTGTGGAATTTTGCCTATTGTTCACGATCATTATGAAAGGCATGAAAACGGATGGATTTTTTTAATGCATAATTTCAAAAGCGCCAACAATACTCAATTTCCATTTCGTGACTTGAATATTAACCAAGTATTAGCAGGGGTAAGTAGTAATGCGCTACATTTACTCCGTTACATTACTTAAGTAACTTTTTGGATGAATTGTACTCGACAGTAGTTTTAATGTTACATACTTTTTACTTTTACTTGAGTATTTTTGAAAAGAAGAAACGCTACTTTTAAGATTAAGATTAAGATTAAAGTACCAATGATTGTCACACACACACTAGATGTGGTGAAATTTGTCCTCTGCATTTGACCCATCCCCTTGGGGAGCAGTGGGCAGCAGCGGCGCCGCACCCGGGAATCATTTTGGTGATTTAACCCCCACTCCGTTACATTGAGTTTAATTCCGATCGTTACATTTATTTTGATCACAATTTATAAATATCGATTAAGGCTTGTAAAGACGTATTCTAATGTCAGCGAATTGAGACAGAGTCATTGTTTGTTTTGTCACAGTTAGAGATCCACGTTCTGTACTACCTCTGCAGGTTTTATTGCCTCATTGCTGGAAGCCAGTCCAACACGTCCTCAGCCCAGTGAGTGTTGCGCACACACACATTTGCATGTTAAGATGCCTTCCTGACACGCATTTCTGGTTTTCTGCAGGGATGAGGAGGGTCCAGGAGTATTCAAGTAAGTCCCATTTATGAAGACTAGTTGACTAGGACTAAGATTCATGATGATGATGATACAGATGATAACAAAGATGTCCTCCAATTTTTTTTAGCTGATGTGACACTGGACAGCAACACAGCCCACCCCAGATTGATCCTGTCAGACAGCATGAAGAGTGTGAGATGTTGTTTTTGTCAGCAAGTTGACGGTCACAAGGCTCTGCGTGCTCATCGGATATCTTGGTCTCTGCTGTGCAGGTAAGGTGCAGCGAGCGGCACCAGCTGCTTCCGGACAACACAGAAAGGTTTGACAGGGTGGTCTGTGTCCTGGGGAGAGAGGCCATCAGCTCTGGGCGACACTACTGGGAGGTGAGTAGGAGTCAGTGGAGCTATGGGGGCGCGGGTGATTAGTTGTTAATGTATCCTCGCCTGGGTGACAGGTGCTTGTGGGCGGCAAGACTGACTGGGACCTGGGGGTCGCTAGACAATCCAGCAACAGGAAGGGCAAGATTGATGTCACGCCAAGTAACGGATACTGGTTCCTCAGTTTGAGAGACAAGTGAGTCCTAATCTATGCATGCCACAACTTTGTGTACATATTTAGTAGGGGTGTGGGAAAAAATCGATTCGAATTCGAATCGCGATTCTCACGTTGTGCGATTCAGAAATGATTCTCATTTTCTAAAAATCGATTTTTTTTTTAATTGATGTATTTATTTATATATATTTTATTTTATTTTTTATTTTTTTTAAATTAATCAATCCAACAAAACAATACACAGCAATACCATAACAATGCAATCCAATTCCAAAACCAAACCCGACCCAGCAACACTCAGAACTGCAACAAACAGAGCAATTGAGAGGAGACACAAACACGACACAGAACAAACCAAAAGTAGTGAAACAAAAATGAATATTATCAACAACAGTATCAATATTAGTTAAAATTTCAACATAGCAGTGATTAAAAATCCCTCATTGACATTATCATTAGACATTTATAAAAATAAAAATAAATGAACAATAGTGTCACAGTGACTTACACTTGCATCGCATCTCATAAGCTTGACAACACACTGTGTCCAATATTTTCACAAAGATAAAATATGTCATATTTTTGGTTAATTTAATAGTTAAAACAAATTTACATTATTGCAATCAGTTGATAAAACATTGTCCTTTACAATTATAAAAGCCTTTTACAAAAATCTACTACTCTGCTTGCATGTCAGCAGACTGGAGTAGATCCTGCTGAAAGCCTATGTATTGAATGAATAGAGAATCGTTTTGAATCGGGAAAATATAATTTTTGAATCGAGAATCGCGTTGAATCGTAAAAAATCTATTTAGAATCGAATCGTGACCCCAAGAATCGATATTGAATCGAATCGTGGGACACCCAAAGATTCGCAGCCCTAATATTTATCCTAAAAAACACCTTTTCTCCCTCAAACCAGGAACAAATATGCCTTCCGCACAGAGCCCTCCACAGACGTCCACCTGAACCTTCGGCCAAACAAGATTGGAATATTTGTCGACTATGAGAGAGGACAGGTTTCCTTCTACAACGTGGACGCTAAAATCCACATCTACACCTTCAACGACAACTTCACAGAGTGTATCTTGCCCTTCTTCAGCCCGTGCACCAACAAGTCGGGAAAGAACGATGGACCGCTCGTCATCACGCCGGTCGACAAGTCGGACTGACCAATTGTTCCTTCCTTTTATTTCATATTCCTTTTTTATCACTGTCCTGACATTGTTAGGGTTTGAGAGGGCTGATTTGCTCGTTAAAAAAAATACTTTTTTTTTTTTTTTTTACACAAACAAGTTTTCGACTATCAACATTAAGATTTTGATGGTTACTGTAGATGTGAAAATGTACATACCTCTACTACTGGATAAGTGTAAATAAGTTTTTAGCTGTAGAGGAATGATGCATGTATTGTTGAAAGAACTTAGTGTTAACTTTTTAAAAAGTGAAAATTTTGTCGCATTTTGTTTTATGAAATGATTCACAACATATTCCTATCTGACATCTTGCTTGTTAAACGTTCTCCAATTGAAGCACATGTAAATGGTCTTTACCCAAGATAGGTTTTGTTATGCTTTTAACTGACATTCTTGCGGTTTTCTGGTTGTCTAGCATGTGTCACATAGCAGTTACCATAGCAACACAAATGCATCTACTTGCACTGTGGTCCGGCACTTTTTTCTTTGGAAAAAAAAAAAGTTCATCATTCAGGTCAATAGTTCAAAAAGTGATTTTATTTGTAAACATAGATTATTAAATAATTTGCTCAGCAAATGTCAGCATTGAGGAATCTTTGGGAAGACAAACATGAAAATCAGTAATATATTGGCATTAACTTCATGATCACAATTAATTAATTAGCTAACTGGCATAAGCACCTGGCTTGAATATGAAACACCCACTGGTCCACACTCAATCAAAAACACAAAACTTCTACCAGTGACGTTTGTCAAAATTCAAAAAACAAAAACTAGCATTAACACTCAATTATGGCTGAATTATGACACACTCAATGGTCCGCACCCATTAACCCATACAAATCACACCCACTTGTCACAAAACTTTAATCAGAGACGTTTGTCATAATTCAAGCAACAAAAGCTAGCATTAGCACCAAGCTCAAATATGACACAACTACTGGTCTGCACACATTCACACACAATAATGTCTTCAAAAAACTTTAACCAGTGATGTTTGTCATACTTCAAAAAACCTTGTAAGTGCAAATAGACTTCTGTCATAGTCCATTTTGAGATTCTACTGGGAATTGATGCCGTCACGCTTCTTCTGAGATTTGGCCTTTTCCTTCTGGAGCAGAATGTGCTCTGCGAACTCCTTGACGGCGCCGTTACCGCCCAGGCAGTGACAAGTGTACTTGGAGGCTTGGACGGCCACCACGGGGGCATCGGCGGGGACCCCGCTCAACGCAGCCAGGTTGAGACAATCCACGTCGAGCTTGTCGTTACCTGATAAGACATTGGCGGTGAGGACGCCACAGAATAAGGAGGCAATGGCGGCCTGTAAGTGATGGAAAATGGTAGCACCTTACCCATGTATGCAACATCCTTCCAATTCAGCTTCCTAGACTTCAGCATGGCCGTCAAATCAGGAAGAGGCTCCTCCCCCACCTGAATAACCTGACAGCCTGTCCTCTTGGCCAGTCTATCCACCAACGTCTGCGCCAGAGGGTCCTCTTGAGTGGTCAGCAGCACCACCTGCAGGGCAAGCACGTCGAGGCGGCATCAAATTAGGAAGACATAAACCACTTTTGGGGGGCGGCCTCTGTGCTTGACAGCTGACAACCTCCACTTCCTCTCGCTTCAGCATGCGGATGGCAGCCATGTCTCTGGTGTTGACAGACATCATCTCCTCTCCAGCTGCAGAAATATAGATGTTGCCCTCCAACAAACATCCCGATACATTACAGAACATCAGCTGAACCACCTCCGGCGTTGCCTGGCCAAAGTAGCCATACCTGTGAGACATTAACACGCATGTTAAGAGGCAGTCGTACTTAGGAAGAAAAAAACATGTTTGCAACCTGAGGACTCTCTGCTCAGCCACAGGCCAGTCGATGTCCACGTCGATGTCCACGCTGTACTCAGGAAGCATCTCGTAGTAGGACACCTTGCCACCCTGCACATTTAAAAGGGCAAAGCTTGGCATCCACAAGGTTCTGGCAAGTTTTCCCAACATGGCCGCAAACCTGCAGAAGACCCCGGTCCATGAGGAGCTCCTTGGTGGTGAAATAAAAGGAGCCATTCTCACACAGCTCGCCGTCCCAATCCTGACGCCGAGGACGGTTAGCCGGGTCCAAGTTCAACGGTTTGGTTAGGTCAGGCGCTGAAAGGAGAGGAAGTCTGCTTTAAGAATACTTTTTTCCTCCCAAGATGGCACCACTGTAGTGGCTGCTGTCTGCAGGAGCTCCTTGCTCTTGTGTTTCCCCCTTTGTGTTTGGGAGGTTTCCCAGCTAATCAGGGCCGCGCAACACTGTGTGGCACTTTTGTGGCTTCTGCGCTTTTTTTTTGCGAACTTTTGAAACTGCCTCGGGGGAGCCCATGTTTGTATCAAAGACCGCCTGCTGGCTCTCTGCCACACCGGAGTCTGTGTGGAGGGACCGGAGGAGATGCGGAGGAAGAGACGAAGCTGCGGAGCTAGCGTTCGACGTCGGGAAGGACGGGCTTCACAGAGCCCTAGCTGAATGAGCATGTGTCGGACATTTTGGTCTCCTTGGAGGCATTCTCGCTCATCCCCACGGACTGGAAATTGGTCAAGAGCTAGTGGGCAGCCTAGGACGGAGTCGGCTCGCTTGGTTGCTTTGTTGGGTCTGTTCCGGTCTTTGGCCGTGCTGTCTCCCCACCACAGCAGACAATGGCCTGTAGCACTGCAGAGGCCACTGATTTGTTTTGTTGTTTATCTATATATGTTACAATTATATGTGCACAACATGTTTTATTTTTTACTAATTGTTTTACATTTGTAGCTTTATGTAGAAAATGTCTACCCATTGTTTCATACCAAGATCAGGGTTTCTCCTAGATTGCAAAGATGGCGGTGGGGGCGTGGTTAGGGAGGTAGCCACCATGACGACATCGTATACTTTGCCACATTATGATTTTCTATAAAGACGCTGAAAAAAAAATTATACTGCGTACATACATTAAAAAACAAATCTGTTATTAGTGTTAACATATATTTTTATACATCGCTTTGCTCCATTTTCCAATTGTTGCTGCTTATATTACAATGTAATTTGAGAACTGTTCAAACGTCTAGACCCTTTTAGTGACTTTTTATTTATTTAAAACGACTGGCAACAAAGCTAGCATCTTTTTCTGGTGTTATTATAGAATGTACTCCTATTTAGAGACTCTACTTCTATCCCTTGATGTCTGCGAGGAACAGCGAGCTGCAGCCAACCTGACGTCACACGTGCTTTGCGCTGCTGCTCCATTTGGACTTTCTCCACTTTGAAGCCGCCACTGCCCTATTAATATTTGCATACTTTGCAGATCGCTGTTCGCGGGTAAATCTCGTATATATTAATGTACGTCCACGTCGCAGACATGCTGCCTCCGCGGCAGACAATTCCGTGCATATTCATATTCATAACATTCGTTCTCAGGACTGGACTGAGCACCTTACCTCCTTTTGCACTATTTATTTTCTTTCCTTCCTATGTTTTGCATATTCATAGACTGTCGCACTGATACAATAAAAGGCATTCTATTCTATTATATTTATGGATGTCCGATAATGGCTTTTTGCCGATATTCCGATATTATCCAACTCTTTAATTACAGATACCGATATCAACCGATACTGATATATACAGTCGTGGAATTAACACATTATGCCTAATTTGGACAACCAGGTATGGTGAAGATAAGGTCCTTTTTAAAAAAAAAAAATTAATAAAATAAGATAAATAAATTAAAAACATATTCTTGAATAAAAAAAAGTAAAACAATATAAAAACAGTTACATAGAAACTAGTAATTCATGAAAAAGAGTAAAATTAACTGTTAAAGGTTACTATTAGTGGACCAGCAGCACGCACAATCATGTGTGCTTACGGACTGTATCCCTTGCAGACTGTATTGATATATAATGTAGGAACCAGAATATTAATAACAGAGAAAACAACCCTTTTGTGTGAATGAGTGTAAATGGGGGAGGGAGGTTTTTTGGGTTGGTGCACTAATTGTAAGTGTATCTTGTGTTTTTTATGTAGATTTAATAAAAAAATAAAACGATACAGATAATAAAAAAACAGATACCGATAATTTCCTATATTACATTTTAAAACATTTATCGGCCGATAATATCGGCATGCTGATATTATCGGACATCTCTAATTATTTTCTATGTTGCCTTTGTCGTCACAACATCCTGTTTCGGCAGGACTGTTGCAGTGGTCAGTCTTTTTTCGTCGACCATGATATGTACAATCTCGTTGTTGCGTTTTTCCCCGTTTCTTGCATTGAACAGAGAGCACAGTACCATGTCAAATTATTTGTGTGTGACATACTTGGCCAATAAAAATGATTCTATATCTGACATCACACACACACACACACACACACACACACACACAAGTACACAAGTTTGTCCACTTACAGCCCTTTGTGACCCCCTGCCAGCGAAACTGGTGCCTGCGGACCACGGAGAAAACGGAGTCAAAGCCTTGCAGCACGATCAACTCCAATGCCTCCTTCACGTGGAACGGGTGGAGGCAGGGGGAGGTGGCCTGTATGTTACACACTATGTCCACATCTGCGAGAAGACAAACACAGTATGTGTGTCAAAGGTTTTAGCGCTCTAAACAAACGTGGCCTTAATTGTTGTCCGGCATACGCGGATGGTGTCGGACAAACTCCTGGATGGTGTCCAGCGATGAGGTGGAGTCCCGTGCGACTTGGGCGCTGCGCCGATGCACCTTGGCGCCCCAGGCAAGCGCCACCTGCTCGATGGTGTCGTGGTCCGTCGACACCCACACGCTGAAAAACACAGGACGGACGTTCTAGCCCTTCAGATGCCATTTACGGTCACTTTTTTTTTTGTTCTACTCGTACCTGTCAAACATGTTGGAGTCCACGGCCGCGCGGAGCACCCATCCAATGAGTGGCACCCCGGCCAGTTTCTTGATGTTTTTCAGGGGGATGCCTTTGCTTCCGCCCCTCGCCAGGATAAGCGCGGCGATGTGTCTCTTCCCGTCCGCTTTGCTATGCTTGCCGCCGGCCTCCTGTGTGGCCCGATCGCCACTAGTGAGCAAACCTCTCTTTCGGGAGTCCATTGCGGCTCTCTCCTTTGTCTCGAGGGAAGCCTGTCGGTTTTAGGGCGGTTTTAAGCGTCTGCAACTCTGTAGGTTGTACCTTGGCGTCGGGCGCTTCCTGGTTCTCCTCTTCCCCTCTTTTCACTGCAGCAAGTAAGGCAAAGTAGTACTCACTACCGCCACTTGCTGGTGAACCACAAATGTGCCTACAAGAATATCGGCCTTCAAAATACAAGATAAAATGTTTTCTTCTCCAAATAAATTGTAGAATGATATATGAGATGATGACAGGCTATTTAAATTAAAGTTGTTGTTTTTTTAGTCTACTAACTTTTACAGAAAACTCACACACAGGTATGCTACCTGACCAGTTTCCCCTCCCTTCACTGAGGAATTCAGGCCAATTAAAAAGCACATAAGTTGGTGTCTACACTGACAAGACTTAAAAAGAATAAATGCAGAATATTTAATATTTAAATCAAGTCATTAACACCATTTTGGAATGAAACATGATCTCCTACTTTTTATCCTCTTAAGAAAGAAGGCGAGATGTTGTGATGAGAGAGGAAGGGAGGTCTTCTGGCTCAACTCATCGGACCGCCCGGGCAGCATACCACACTCCCTTAACCTCCTTCTGCTCATCAGCAGCCTCGCCTAGACTTGTGGATTTTCCTATGAAAATGCTGCGCATGAGGCATATGCCTTTAACATACATGACACACATCTTATAAATTATTGTTTGCTATAGCAGACTGCCATGCCTATCGTGTAGTCGTGTATCTTCCTGTGCCCTATGTATTTGAAGTTTCATTGTCTTAATTATAAATTCATTTATTTAAATATATATATATATATATATATATATATATATATATATATATATATATATATATATATATATATATATATATATATATATATATATATATATATATATATATATATATATATATTTTAAATGATTGTGTCATAAAAATTATGACGTGTGCCCTATGTATTTGAAGTTTCATTGTCTTAATTATAAATTAATTTATTTAAAAAAATATATATATATATATATTTTAAATGATTGTGTCATAAAAAATTATGACATGTGCCCTATGTATTTGAAGTTTCATTGTCTTAATTATAAATTCATGTATTTAAAAAATATATATATATATGTATATTTTAAATGATTGTGTCATAAAAATTATGACATGTGTCCTATGTATTTGAAGTTTCATTGTCTTAATTATAAATTCATTTATTTAAAAAATATATATATCTTTTTTAAATGATTGTGTTACGGCGCAGTCATAAAAATGATGACATGTGTCCTCCATGTTCTCAGGCTGACAAAAGGCAGGAAACCGGTTGAGCAGGTAAACTGAAGCCCAGCCCAGAATCCGTTCTCCTTGTTGTCACCGTTATTTCTCAGGCGCATGCGCGCTGGCGCCAGTTTCCTGCTCTTAAATTAGTACCTGTGCTGCTGCTCGACCCACCTGAGTGCGTTTTTTTGTCCCGTGTGCGTGTGAGCGTTTCGTGTTTGTTTGCTTGCGTGTTCGTCGCTCTCTTTAGCGCGGACTAACGGACTTGTTTCCCCCCTTAGTGGACTCCCGCCACTGGAAGGAGCTCAGGTGAGCGCGGAGGAGGAATAAGAAGAGGAAGAAGAGGCAAGAAAGTTCCAGGCCAACATGCCTCGAGCCTTCCTGGTGAAGAAGGCCAACGTTTCGCCGGGAAAGCGGAACTGGAGCGAGCTCCCGGACGACGAACGAGGAGACGTCTACGTCCCAGGTGAGTCCGCCTTACCTGCCGGAATATTCCCACCGGGGCACGGGGCAGGGGGTGTTGGTCCAGATGTGAGAGTGTAACGGGACCGAGGCCGAATAACGGGAAGGACAGCAGCAGTGCGCGAGGAGGCGAAATAGTCCATTAGTCGTACCTTCAAACATCTCTCTTAAAAAAATAATTTTAAACTTGCTGTGCTCTTTTCACCTCCTATTTTCTTCCTTTTCTTCTTTGCCCCCTTCCGTTTCAGACACTATTCATTTAAGTTAAGGGACCCCCCCCCCCCCCCCCCCGCCCCCTGCTCCTCCCCCCTTGTCCCTCATCGCACACACTGCATTAATTTAAGTTAGGGAGTGTCCCCCTCTCCCCCTGCAGGAGAACAATTGGCATTGTTGCCATCAGACGTCAGGATCAGATAACACATAACGGACTACACCCCACCCCCCCCACCCCCACACCCACCCCCCCCCCCCCCCCCCCACACACACCCTCGCTAGCCCCCATGGCACCCCCAATCAGCGTTGTGACGTCATCCTTCTGCAACAAGCAGCATTTGTCTTATTATGGAGGAGACTTCCTGCACAACAACGGTCTCCTTGCCTGTGGTATGTGCCGTTACTTGCTGTACCTGCCTGACGTGTGGCAGGACTTTCACTGAAGTCGAAAGTATGAACGCTTGACGACACTCGTTGTCCTTTAAGGACTTTTTGGCCAACACAGAACCACCACAAAAGTCCTGCCGAGTTTCAATCACTCGCACTTTTTGTCACTTACCTGTCCAGGTGTTGTGCTAAACTAACCATGCTAAGCTAACCCCTGCCTCTACTGGACAAAATCTGTACTGACAGGTTGTCGTCAGGCTGTTTTTTTGACTGTTAATCTGTGTCTTATATACCCTGCCGCTTCCTCTGAGCACCGCCGAGTTAATGTTTATTAGACTTGAGGACGTGTAACGGACCCCGCAGACGCCTTCAGCAAACACACACACACACACACTCACACACACACATGCACACACAGACTGACGTGAAAGTATGAGGTAGCATTTACTGAAACAAGTCAAGTCAGGTTTTTCTCTTCTCTCTTACTTATGGAAACCCCGCGCTCTGTCTCATAACAGCACTTTACACACACACACACACACACACACAAACACACTCACAGCTCATTCATTGGCAAAAGGGGGAGGGTGCGCAAACAATAAGATGAGATTAAATGTCCAGCCTGCTGCAGTAGCCATAGAAACTATCACCAAAATGGGCTAATTAACAAAGATGTTTAAAAGAGGGTTGAAACATCCAGCAGCACCCATGGACCCATAAACAGCCCACCTTCACATGGTGACAATGGATGCAGAGCTGACAGACAAGAGAAATCAAAAGTCAGTGACTTCATAGCAGAACTTGAACGCATCAGAGTCACATGAATTGTTTGCGCTGATCTTTGTGTTTGATGCGAGCGCCGCCCTGCATGAGGTTCAACATACACAGAAACACACACACACTGAGCTGGTGCTGCAGGACTGTCTGGTCGGACAGGTCCAACCATGCATGCTGTGCGTGTGTGTGTGCACCTGCCATGCACATGTAAAAATTTAAATGGCTACCTTCTACAGTGTCCATCTTTCCCCCGTCCGTCCTGGTGATGGAGGATGAGGCGAGTCCAGCCGAGGCCGCACCACTCTGCCTGGCTAAGCAGTCTTTAACCGAGAGCCACGCGCACGCCGAACTGCCGTCCTGCACGGTGCTGGGCCGGCCGCAGAGCCCGGTGGCACCTCTGACGGACGAGAGTTCAGAGGTCCGTGCCAACTGGTCACAGAGCAGCTCTTTGTTTGTCCGCTCCAAAATGAAGGTGAGTATTGTTGGATGAGGCCGTGTCTTAAATGGTATACTTCCGTCACTACACTTCAATAACAAAATATGAATGTAGTGCCCCAAATCCATTAGTGTCGTTACACTTACCAGAAAATGACAATATTTACCTTCGTCTTCTCTCCTTTTTTTGTGAATTGTAACCACTCGGCGCAGCATTATTGCCAACATTTGGATTTCCCCCCTAAAGGATGCTAGCTGGTGAAGCTGTGCGAGAGTACGTTGGTAAACCTCTCTCCCTATTGCCAGAAGAATCGAGCTGAACAACAAGCTGACAGCTTAAGCTTTTAGCTTGTTGCTCAGTGCTCTTATCTCTCATCTTGAAGACCCTGGTTTGATCGCAGGAGGCAGACCCAGGCGGGTTACATTGGTGCCGTGAGGTGCAGGGTGGTGAGTGTAACAAATGCCAGCAGGTGCAGCTGTGTGAGAGTACGTTGGTTAACCTTACTCTCTAACACCTTAAGAGCCGACTGGACAATGAGTTGACGTCTTGGGATTTTAGCACTTCTACGCTACGGAGACATCCATCAATCCATCCATTTTCAACCGCTTTGCCCTCTCGGGTCGCGGTTCAATTTTAATTATCTTCAAAGCCAAACAGGACAGAAAGGTCCTTAAGTTTTTGAAACAGTGTAAAAACATTTGGATTCTTTTTTTTTTTGCTTTAAATTTCTCAGTAAACATCAGTCCTAAACAAAAATATCAAACATGTTATCTTTTGTTTTGTAATAATGTCACAGGTTTTAAAAAGATAACTCATGTTATACAAATGTATACTAATTTAAAACTGTGACGTCATTATATCAAAAGGCCTTCAAACAGTTAATATATATATATATATATATATATATATATATATATATATATATATATATATATATATATATATATATATATATATATATATATATATATATATACACTACCGTTCAAAAGTTTGGGGTCACATTGAGATGTCCTTATTTTTGAAGGAAAAGCACCGCACTTTTCAATGAAGATAACTTTAAACTAGTCTTAACTTTAAAGAAATACACTCTATACATTGCTAATGTGGTAAATGACTATTCTAGCTGCAAATGTCTGGGTTTTGGTGCAATATCTACATAGGTGTATAGAGGCCCATTTCCAGCAACTATCACTCCAGTGTTCTAATGGTACAATGTGTTTGCTCATTGGCTCAGAAGGCTAATTGATGATTAGAAAACCCTTGTGCAATCATGTTCACACATCTGAAAACAGTTTAGCTCGTTACAGAAGCTACAACACTGACCTTCCTTTGAGCAGATTGAGTTTCTGGAGCATCACATTTGTGGGGTCAATTAAACGCTCAAAATGGCCAGAAAAAGAGAACTTTCATCTGAAACTCGACAGTCTATTCTTGTTCTTAGAAATGAAGGCTATTCAACAAAATCGTTTGGGTGACCCCAAACTTTTGAACGGTAGTATATATATATATATATATATATATATATATATATATATATATATATATATATATATATATATTAACTGTTTGAAGGCCTTTTGATATATATATATATATATATATATATATATATATATATATATATATATATATATATATATATATATATATATATATATTGCCAAAAGTATTTGGCCACCCATCCAAATGATCAGAATCACTTGGCCTGGCCACAGGTGTATAAAATCAAGCACTTAGGCACGGAGACTGTTTCTACAATCATTTGTGAAAGAATGGGTCGCTCTCAGGAGCTCAGTGATTTCCAGCATGGAATAGGATGCCACCTGTGCAACAAAACCAGTTGTGAAATGTCCTCATTTCTAAATATTCCAAAGTCAACTGTTGGCTTCATTATAAGAAAATGGAAGAGTTTGGGAACAACAGCAACTCAGCCACGAAGTGGTTGGCCACGTAAACTGACAGAGAGGGGTCAACGGATGCTGAAGCGCATAGTGCAAAGAGGTCGCCGACTTTCTGCACAGTCAGTTGCTACAAAGCTCCAAACTTCATGTGACCTTCCAATTAGCCCACGTACAGTACGCAGAGAGCTTCATGGAATGGGTTTCCATGGCCGAGCAGCTGCATCTAAGCCATACATCACCAAGTCCAATGCAAAGCGTCGGATGCAGTGGTGTAAAGCACGTCGCCAATGGACTCTAGAGTAGTGGAGACGCGTTCTCTGAAGTGTTGAATCACGCTTTTCCATCTAGCAATCTGATGGACGAGTCTTGGTTTGGAGGTTGCCAGGAGAACGGTACATTTCGGACTGCATTGTGCCAAGTGGGAAATGTGGTGGAAGAGGAATTATGGTGTGGGGTGGTTTTTCAGGAGTTGGACTTGGCCCCTTAGTTCCAGTGAAAGGAACTTTGAATGCTCCAGGATACCAAAACATTTTGGACAATTCCATGCTCCCAACCTTGTGGGAACAGTTTGTAGCGGGCCCCTTCCTCTTCCGACATGACTGTGCACAAAGTAAGGTCCATAAAGACCTGGATAATAGAGTCTGGTGTGGATGAACTTGACTGGCCTGCACAGAGTCCTGACCTGAACCCGATAAAACACCTTTGGGATGAATTAGAACGGAGGCTGAGAGCCAAGCCTTCTCGACCAACATCAGTGTGTGACCTCACCAATGCACTTTTGGAAGAATGGTGGAAAATTCCTATAAACACACTCCGCAACCTTGTGGACAGCCATCCCAGAAGACTTGAAGCTGTGAGAGCTGCAAAAGGTGGACCAACGTAAATATACTTTTTTTTTTAAATGTACATTTATTTTTAATTTCAATTCCCCTGCTTGCCTCACTATGGACTGGACTCTCACATTATTAACTGTAACCACTTGGCATCCATTGCACCGGTCACCCGGGGAGTCCCCACATCTGCGGTACCTTTCAAGGTTTCACGTTGTTCCCATTGGGTTGAGTTTTTTCTTGCCCTGATGTGGGATCTGAGTCGGGATGTCGTTGTGGCTTGTGCAGCCCTTTGAGACACTTGTGATTTAAGGTCTATATAGATAAACTTTTATGGACTGATTATAAATAAGGATTACAATTTAATAAAGCATTTCATGTTAGGTATTTTTTAGGGCTAAAGTTGATTTAGAGATTTGATAAAAAAAAGAAAAGGCGAGATAAATAAAGAATCCAAAATGTTTTCATGCCGTTTGGCTTTGGGGTATTGTCGAATAACTTGCATTGTATTGTACATCTGTAAAAGAATTGGACATTGCAACATTTTGATTTCAATGTTAAAAACCCATCTTACAAAAATAATGTACAATGGAGTAACACAACAATAAGTATGGCCAAAATAAAGCAAAACTGTACTGAAAGGACAAAAAATGATGGTTAAACATTTATTTTTTCCAGCTATTTTTGAGCGATAGTCCCTTCTACTTCGTAGCCAAAATGTCGACTTTTGCGGGTGGTAAGTGTCCATCACTGTGTCCTCGACATTTTTTAGCGTTTTGAGTGCAAGATCCAGGTGCTGACAGCGCACTGCATTTTTGCTGTGAGTATACCTATGCACTCAAAATACTTAAGTGTAAGTACGGAAGTGTGTCATTTGAGACACAGCCTGTGTGATTGGTCGGTCGGAGAGTTAACACTGGAAATCAAGCTTCTTTGTCTCTTGTCAGGTGACGACAGGCGAATTGCCTCATGATCCTGTTCCTACATCGCCATCCCTGACAGTACCGGAAGACACGTTCATGCCCGTTGTCATGACGACAAACCCAGTTCCCATGAAATTTGCCTCATCTGTGATCCGGTCGTCGAGCGGGCTGACGCCGCCCTTAATTTGTCAGGTATCCCAACTTGGCTTTAAAACATAAATAGGTTAGCGGAATGTATTGACTGTCATATAAGGTTCCAGAATGTGTGTTTGTTGCCTTCAGATTTGCCAGAAAACGTTCCAGTACCAACGAATGTTAAACCGACACATGAAGTGTCACAACGACACCAAGCGGCACCTCTGTAGCTTCTGCGGCAAAGGCTTCAACGACACCTTTGACCTCAAGAGACACGTGCGCACACACACGGGTGCGTGGCACAGTCGCACTCACGCTCCTCCCTCACGCCGTCGAATGGCGCTGACGTTTCTGTTTTTTGTGCAGGAGTTCGGCCGTACAAGTGCGATCTCTGTGACAAGGCCTTCACGCAGCGCTGCTCGCTGGAGTCGCACATGAAGAAGATCCACAGCGTCACGCAAAAGTACGCCTACAAGGAGCGCCGCAACAAGCTGTACGTGTGCGAGGAGTGCGGCCACACAGCGGCCACACAGGACGAGCTGCTGCTGCACCTCCACTCGCTGCACCCCGACAGCGCCCTCTTGAAAGGGAAGGGGGGGCGGCGGGCAGGGAGTTCGGGAGGAACAGGAATGATCGGAGAGCTGGAATGTACGCTGGGTTCACCACAAGGAGCCGATAGTGACGACACCACGGGATCAGCCGGCCTATAAAAAGAAAGAGAAAAACATTTCTGACTGGAACTATCATGGGACTGCTAACTTGCTTTTCTTGCTTTTTTACTGCATGTGGGCCTTCTGTAAAGCAATATAGGACTTTCCTATCAGTTGATTCATTAAAGGGAGTAATATATCACACTGCAATGGTTTATTTCATGCATACATTCATTAAAAGTTGTGATGGGACCATGTGACATATAGTGACTGCGCCTCACTGCAAGCTTACACCCAAAGAAGCAGAGTTGGGAGGGCGAGGTCGGATTCCTGGTCTCTGTCAGGTCTTGTCGCAGGAATCTAGTAAACGCCCACCTTGCTGGAGGGTAAGTTCCGGCTGACTACAATGACGGCAAAATAGCGGTCCGGAAACTCTACTTCACACAGGCCAGAAGGACTTCATTACACCTGTATGTAGAAAAGGAAAACACATTTAAATGCAATATTTATCTAAAATATCTAACTAATATATATTTTTCTTAGCAGAGCCGCAGCTGTACTCAGTTGTAATACACTTTTTTACCACTTGTGGCAGGAACGACAATATCAAACAAACAGAAGAAGTCTAGAGCTAAAATCACAGAGAAGTTTCTTAAGTGCAAAAATTATGACTAAAGTGACAAAGCTGTACTTTAATTTACACTTACATTTCATTGATTTGATTTATTTAAGAAATATTATTACATTAGCTGGAATGTGCTTATTTTAGCAGTGTGTATGTACTACATTGTTATAGTTTTAATTTGCGGTATATTTGATTAGTATTTATTTTGTAATCAGCCTGACCTGAGTCTTGATAATAATCTTTGTGATTAACGCACACTTTCATATTATTTGAAAAGGTTTATCCTGTTAAATTGTAAGTAGGTTAGATGCAATTATTGAATATAATTAAGAATAAGAGTAAGATTACTGATTTAGCGTTGATATTTAAAGGCCTACTGAAACCCACTACTACCGACCACGCAGTCTGATAGTTTATATATCAATGATGAAATCTTAACATTGCAACACATGCCAATACGGCCGGGTTAACTTATAAAGTGCAATTTTAAATTTCCCGGGAAACTTCCGGCTGAAAACGTCTTGGTATGATGACGTTTGCGCGTGACGTCAAGGGTTGAAGCAGGCATTTTGGAATAGCACGGTCGCCAGCTTAAGTCGTCTGTTTTCACCACATAATTCCACAGTATTCTGGACATCTGTGTTGGTGAATCTTTTGCAATTTGTTAAATTAACAATGGAGACTGCAAAGAACAAAGCTGTAGGTGGGATCTGTGTATTAGCGGCTGGCTACAGCAACACAACCAGGAGGACTTTGAGTTGGATAGCAGACGCGCTACCGTGAGTACAGCTTTGGCTTCCAAACATTTGATCGCTTAATCGCCCGTACGTGCGTGCCGCTATGTGCATGTCACGTACGTAACTTTGGGGAAATATATGTTTCTTGCCGACTCTGATGGCGGCCGGTGGTGTCGTCGAAAGCTACAACGCCGTCTGCCGCCGCGCCACTGTCCTCACCTGTCTGGGTTGACTTCCTCTGTCTCCGGGCCGCCGACCGCATCGATGATCGTGTGAAGTCCTTCGCCTCGCCGTCGATCGCTGGAACGCAGGTGAGCACGGGTGGTGATGAGCAGATGAGGGCTGGCGTAGGTGGAGAGCTAATGTTTTTAGCATAGCTCTGTCGAGGTCCCGTAGCTAAGTTAGCTTCAATGGCGTCATTAGCAACAGCATTGCTAGGCTTCGCCAGGCTGGAAAGCATTAACCGTGTGGTTACAAGTCTAGGGTTTGGTAATATTGTTGATCTTCTGTCTATCTTTCCAGTCAGGGGCTTATTTCTTTTGTTTCTATCTGCATTTAAGCACGATGCTATCACGTTAGCTCCGTAGCTAAAGTGCTTCACCGATGTATTGTCGTGGAGATAAAAGTCACTGTGAATGTCCATTTCGCGTTCTCGACTCTCATTTTCAAGAGGATATAGTATCTGAGGTGGTTTAAAATACAAATCCGTGATCCACAATAGAAAAAGGAGAAAGTGTGGAATCCAATGAGCCCTTGTACCTAAGTTACGGTCAGAGCGAAAAAAGATACATCCTGCACTGCACTCTAATCCTTCACTCTCACGTTCCTCATCCACGAATCTTTCATCCTCGCTCAAATTAATGGGGTAATCGTCGCTTTCTCGGTCCGAATCGCTCTCGCTGCTGGTGTAAACAATGAGGAAATGTGAGGAGCCCTTCAACCTGTGACGTCACGCTACTTCCGGTACAGGCAAGGCTTTTTTATCAGCAACCAAAAGTTGCGAACTTTATCGTCGATGTTCTCTACTAAATCCTTTCAGCAAAAATATGGCAATATCGCGAAATGATCAAGTATGACACATAGAATGGATCTGCTATCCCCGTTTAAATAAGAACATTTAATTTCAGTAGGCCTTTAAGTGTGCCCCAGGCTACTTTGTAGTGGAAAAGTTGGGCCCCGACGTCAAAAAGGTTAAGAACCCCTGATCCAAACCACTAAAAGAATGGTTTTATTTAGAATTCATTGATGTAAATTGTGTTACAAATTTAGGCAAGGAAGAAATAATATGTGTAAGTAATTGCTATTAAATGGAAAAGGGGTAGGATTAAATACGCTTTGCTTCTTCCTACTCCTTTTCGGGCATGTTGTAAAGAGAAATGCAAAATATGTGATGTCTCATATTAAAACTGTATACATCCATCATCCATCCATCCGTTTTCGAGCTCTGTCCCGTTCGTTGTTCGAATTAAACTTCAACCAACCAAAAAAACAACATTTAATTTCTGCTTACATTGCACTCAGTCTGTCACCGCTGGATGGCAATGTTTCATCCTTGTTGTTTGTAGCTCCGCCTTTTTCCGCTGACTCAAGTTACGTCACTGCACCCTACGTCACTAACGCGGAAGTGCAGTTTGTTTCATGTGGCTTTTATTGTTTCTGCGGGAAATTCGAAAGTAAAAAGAAAGGAGTCAGTTTGTGTCACGACGACCCCATTTCATCGATATAGTTTGTAAGCGTAGCGTTTCCAGTACGTTTGTGTTTTGTTTCTCTAAGTAGGTAGGCTAAAGGTAAGCCTAATGTCTCGTGCATGTCTCTATGTTTGTTCGGAATGGTTTCGTATTGGTGGACCTGACGAAATAATCACGTTTTGATTTTTTTCTCAGCAAGATGTCAAATCCTGAGCCCGTCTTGCTAGGTCGAAAACGGAGCCTGCCCGCCTGCCCGAACCCCCTATTCCTCAAGTGGCTCACTGAACTAAGGGACGAGGCCAGGGAGAAAGGCCTAAAGATCCAGTACACTTACCAAAAGGTACCAAGGCCATTTAAGTATTAAAACGACCTACAGCGTCCAGTTTACAGAAATGTCACATTTTAATGAGTTTTTTGCTCCTGAAATTAAATTTGTCAGTAATTTCCCATAATATCAATACATTTTTGAGTATGTGGGAGATAACGGACTGTGCTTAAAACGCCCTTATTCCATCGTCAGACTCAATATTCCGCACCCTCTTGGTGTGACGTCAATCACAGAAGTGGAGCCCATTTTCCCGCATAGACAGTGTGGATAAAGCCAAGTAAAACTATTATTTTGATCACTGAATTGCATGTTTTTGTTGCTCTGATCCATGATTACTTTGAAACTGATATAGTTATGAGCCAAATTACATTTCTGGACTTCCCCGCTCTTCTATCTCCTCATACACACCATAGCCTGTGTTTTCTCAAGCTCCTTCAGCATTTTTTCAAGCATCTTGAGGAAAACCTCAGTTTTCTGCAGGATCTGACTCAGTCTTTCTCCCTTTGAGGTGTCCCTGATTTTCGGGATCGCCTTTGGATTGAGTCTTTCAAATGTTTTCCATCCAAACTCTGACCAAAACCCTTCTTTTATGAAGTCAAAATCATGACAATTGCAACTCTTGGTCTTTATCCTGGTGCATTCCATTTTTTGGGAGTCAATTTGACTGGAGAGGTCCATTCTTTGCTCATATTCCCACCATTTGGACATTATTGCAGGATGGCCGCTTCTTTATTTGCATTGCTACAACTTGCAACAATACCTGTATATCCGACAGCCATACATGCTGATTCCTTCAAATTCTGTACGCAAATAATGCAATTCAGGATGAAAATGCTACCAAAACATATGCTACGCAATATGAAATTGCCTCCAGTCTTCCCAAGGTGATGTCTGCAGGATGAAAAGTGGGGGTTCCAAAATGTGTGAAAAGTTGTTGAAAAACAAGCCTTAACTCTTACTCTGTCCATTTTGGGGGGAATTTTAATTTTCAGATCCAAGGGCCTCATGTAAAGAGAGTTGCGTGGCTTACTTAATAAAAATACACATATGATCAAATCCAGAAAAAAGGGGTACGCAAATAAATATTGAAGCGTTTGCACACACAAACCCAAGGACATTTCTTAGTTATGTCACAATTTACTTGAAGTCGGCTGCAGGAGGTAGCTTGGCACGCCCGGACCAAGCCCAGGCCCGCTCCCTTATAAATATGTACATCATTGAAAGTAGCCATGTGACTGAGAGCTGCACGTCGTGTCTAATCACAAGTCAGTAGGAGGTGCTTCTTTCTCGTCTTTGGAGTGAATAACAGCCAGCAGGTTGAAATGCTGTGTGCTGTGGAAACAGCAGACAGGCTGAAATAAAAAAAGTAATGGTCGGGCATCAGGATAAAAGAAAAGATAGTTGCTGCAACTCGATAGGCGGGTATCCCTTTCCTTTTTCAACGCTTCATGTGTGTCCCTCTTGCAGCCCAGCACTCAGTGGCAGCAAAATTGATTTGGTTTAATGCAATCTTTTAAATTTAAACATGCAGCGCTATAAAAATTATGAAAGACTGTACAAAGTAGCTGGGATTAGAGAAGTCTGGGCTTCTCTGTTTATGCTGATGCCCCTGTGATCCAACTTCGGATAAGTGGAAGAAGATGGATGGATGGATGAATGAAAAACTTTGACTCTTGTTTGGTTACTCAATTTATTAATACAATACAGGAGTGGACTGTCGTGTACAGTACATGACAGAGTCGACCCAACCCTCCACACGTCCCTGGTCTTGTGTGCCGCCACCGTGTTTCTGAGACCGCTGGAATCTCAGAAACACATTGTTACAGGAATGGGTAGCAAAATGATTGCTTATAATAGACGTCCTCACAATCGTCGCTAAAGCCACAGCCTCTAGAAATGTTGGTACGACAGCTAAGAAGCTGCCGACAGACAGTGCACATTTCCACGTCAACGTCAGTCTTGATACATCTCATCTTTGACGTACAAAAGGTCATACGCTAGGTTTTTGTGCGTACAACCTAGCTTGTTACATGAGAGCCCAGAACTAGGAAATAAGTAATGTTGTAAGCATTACAGGGGTCCTTCAAGTCCACATGAGGGTACATTGTAATGTTGTCAAGTCTTTGAAGATTTTGTATTTGGGTGTGCTTGTAGGCAATCAACTCTCTTAATAAATATCCACTTCCTCTTCGGGATGCCAAAGAGGCCAAGATACTGCAAAACTTTGGAGATGTGATATGCAAAATCCTGGACTCTAAACTGCAACAATACCATACAGAACATGGTGAGTACATTTTAATTTGGAATGGAAAGGTATTTGTTGAAGATGTGATTGATGCAAACAGCCAAAATACTTTCCATAGGTCAAGACAGTCCTGGTCATGCGCTCCCTGAAGGAGTGTCCTCTCCTGGCAGGTCAGACAACAACAAGGCACCTCCCACCAAAAAGGTACCAGATAAAGAGGATATTAACAGCAATAGTACATAAGCGTAGCAATATATGACAAATGGTGCATATGTTCAGTAATTGCTTGTTGGCTTTGAGTATTGAGTGAAATGATTGGATGTTGGCTAATGAACAATGGATCATCTATCATTTTAATGTGTTGAAGAAAAATGCTAGGGAGAAGGAAGGTGGCGGAGAGAAGAAGAAGAAGAAGAAGAGGGAGTACGTGCCCCAGAAAGGATCCGGCGGTTACGCTGTCCTGTTGACACTTTATAGACAGTCGCAGGTAAACCAATCTGACATCATCACATCACAAATGCTGTTACCGTTGCTTACTGTAAAATGTGGTTATTATGCAAATGCCTCGATTGTGGTCAAGGACAGACACGGGAGCTGCTGTCGGTCACAACTCATGCCAGTTATTCCTCACAGCTAACTGGAAGTAGGCCTGGGCCGATAATAAATTCTGCTACGTGATATAATGTCCCACAAATTATTGCTAAAAAACGTATTATTGTCAGCATCATTTTGAGACCAAATTAGAAATACTGTAATCATAATATATACTATTAATGCAAGTTTTCGAAATCAACGCAATAAAGTTAGATTTCTCATTAGTTGTTTTTTTACCATTGTAATTGGAAGGTCAATAACTTTTGATTATCCTTATTAAATAAAGAAACCATAAAAATAAAATTGGCTCTTAATTAGGGACTTGCACCAAATCCGGTACTTTTTTTTACATCAACATGCCGTATCTAGGTTGTGTGTGACGTCACGCCTTGTTGCCGACTTAACAGGCTCTTCGCACTTGGCAATCACTCCAGCACCACTGAGAGCGGACTCAGCCAAACTACCTTTGGTAATGTTGCAATTTTCAACACCAACAAAGAAATTGACTAAAATAAATGCTCTAACGTAAGTAAAGTAGGGCTCCACTTTTCCAAAAATGCACTAGCTTGATGCTAATGTAAATTGGCTTTGCTATTGACATGCTACTGAATAGCATTAACGATTTTACATGGTGATTTAACGCCTCCAAATTTGTTAATAAAAACTACAACTAAGATGCACATTACAATCAAACACCTAGGTAATAGGTACTATGCGTAATAAGTACAATACTTACAAATATTAACACTTTTTAAGGTCCGGCAAAAGGCTATATTCAGCAAAGACTAAACTGACTAGCCAACTACCCAACCCAATAAACTACACACTACTGCCATCTAACTTTTTGGAATTGCACCTGTAAATGCAACTTAATGCCATATTTGTAAAGGAAACTTAGAAATGTGATAATAAAACAAGATAAAACAATTGGACAGTAGTGATCATAATAGTCACATCAAATCAAACTTTTATTCGTACAGCACTTTTAATGCAAAGGCAAATAGCAAACACAAAGTGCTGTACAAAACAATAATAGAAGAAGAGAAGAAAACACGCACACACACACACACACAGACAGCCCTATTAACAAAGCAAAAACAAAACATGGCATAGCACTGAGGATTTTAGGAAAACGCCACCTTTGAGGCATCCACACTGGAGAATACCTGCGATTATGGCCATTTAAAAAGTGTGTGGGTGTGTATATATATATATATATATATATATATATATATATATATATATATATATATATATATATATATATATATATATATATATATATATGTATATGTATATGTATATATATATATATATATACATATTCCGTACAATTGACCACTAAATGGTAACACCCGAACAAGTTTTTCAACTTGTTTAAGTCGGGTTCCACTTTAATTGATTCATGATAAAGATATATACTATCAGATATATACTATCATCACACAAGATAATCACATAGAATTATTTACATTATTTACAATCCGGGGGGGTTAGGTTTGGTTGTTATCATCAGTCATCAACAATTGAGAACAGAGAAATGGATATTGGAACAGTGTAGGTCTGACTTGATATGTACAGCAAGTAGTGGACATAGAGAGAGAGAGATCAGAAGGCATAAGAAAAAGTATCTGCATTTGACTGTTTACATTTGATTATTAACAATCCGGGGAGGGTGTTAGTTTAGGGTTGTAGCTGCCTGGAGGTGTACTTTTATTGCGGTTTTGAAGGAGGATAGAGATGCCCTTTCTTTTATACCTGTTGGGAGCGCATTCCACATTAATGTGGCATAGAAAGAGAATGAGTTTAAGACCTTTGTTAGATCGGAATCTGGGTTTAACGTGGTTAGTGGAGCTCCCCCTGGTGTTGTGGTTATGGCGGTCATTAAGGAAGTAGTTTGACATGTACTTCGGTAACAGGGAGGTGTAGCGGATTTTATAGACTAGGCTCAGTGCAAGTTGCAAAGTTATCAAGTTCATTTTCATTTACCTTGCAATCTAACGCCGCCAACTTCACTCTAGCACTCACTCATATTAATCTAATGAAACATCTTTCAATGGCAAATACCAGGTATTTGATTGTTTTTACCTCACACAAAATAACACCATAATTCATTTTCCTATTGACTAATTACTTTTATTAATGAGTAATTATGTTGGTAATTCGATTATTTTTTTGGAAAGTAAATAACTACTTTTTGAAAGTTATTTTCCCAGCACTGTATATTGACGTTTTCTTTGCAGATGCTAGGCAGTAAAGGCTTCATGTTCAAGATGGAGCTGCAGGCCGAAGCACAGCATCTTTGTAATAAATCCTTTGCAGTGGTCAGTCCTGCTTTGCGCCTACGTTAATTAAGTATTGGTTATACCAGGTGTGTTCCCTCCTGTCTACACTCGTAGCCTGACCTCGGCAGTAAGTACACAGCCTGGTCGTCGGTAGCCACGCTGGTGCAGAGGAACCTGCTGGTAAAGACCCACAGTCCCGCACGGTATGTTGATTGGCCCACGTATATCATCTCAGTTCCTTCTTATCATGACTGGTGTGTCCTCTTGTCAGATACTCTCTGACACAGGAAGGGGTGTCTTTAGCACGACGTCTGGACTCGGTTGAACCAGGTTCTAAAGCAGGTCCACATGTGATTGGTGATGAGGAGGAGGAGGAAGGTGGTCCAGCAGTCGTTGACCTCACTGGTAGTGGTGGTGATGATGATGATGATGATGATGAAGATGAAGAAGAACAGGAAAAGGATATAATTCAGTAAGTTAGAACTAAACAAGCGCCAACACTTCCTGTTTTCAGCTTCCATACTAATGTTGCTTCTCAGTTGGTGCACTTGCATACTTACATACTCACTTAGTCTTCTGAGTGCATAAGTGCATTCATACTGAGCAACAGCAAAATGCAGTGCACTGTCAGTGAGGGACACATACCACCCTCTTAAGTCGCCATCTTGGCGGCGTAGCTGAAGGGGAGGGACTAACTTGATATAATGGTAGCTAGGAAGGCAACTAGTAGCGGTAGAAAGTAGTAAACAAGATCTAGTAAAAAAATATTGCTATTGTCATGGCTGGTAAACGCTCAATGGATTTGGGACAGTACTACACTGTCAAAAGTTGCACACTCAGGGCCAAAGTAATGCGTGTACACTGTATACATTTTGAAGTGTACCGAAGCAAGTATTCTATCTGAGACACAGCATAAGTCATCTTCTCTCAGGCTGACGCAGCCAATGAACGAGGTGCTCAGCCGTGGATGCCTCCTACCCGGAACCTACGACATTGTCCTATGCGTCGACTTCATCGAGACAACAGGGTGAGGCAGCAGCTGAACGTTAATGGACTTGTCTTGCTGGTGTGCACGTTTCAGGACATGTTTGCATTTACAGTGGCAGCCATCATCGCAAACACGAGCTGGTCAAAGAGCTGCAGACGAACGGCGTCCACTTTGACGTCAGGAAGCTCAACGTTGGCGACTTTCTGTGGGTGGCCAGGGAGAAAGTCGCGCCCATGTCAGGTAGAACTTGTGGCACATTCCCGTTCCCCCTCTGTCTACACCAATTAATAGCAATCATTCTTATGTTGCCCTCTGCAGCTGCAGGCAGAGAGCTTGTCCTTGATTTCATCATCGAGAGGAAGCGGATGGACGACCTGTGTGGCAGCATTATCGACGGACGCTTTAAGGAACAGAAGGTAAGACCGCCTCCACGATAGTACAGCCAATGCTGTTTGGTTCAAGTGGTTCCTGTCCCTGTCAGTTTCGCCTGAAGAGGTGTGGCCTTCGAAAGCCCATCTACCTGGTGGAGGAACAGGGGAAGGCGGCAGCACACTTGAGCCTTCCTGAAAAGACGCTGCAGCAAGCCATTGTCAACACGCAGGTGGTGGACGGCTTTTTCGTTAAGAGGGTGCAGGACGTGAGAGAGTCAGCGGCCTATCTGAGCATAATGACGCGATACCTCACCAAAGTGTACCAGGTGAACCAGGCGCTCGCTTGCTTTTTTGCCGACACCTCCGTCCTCTTTGAGGGTCTTCTGTGAAGCCACCATGTTCCCTCCAGAACCGAACGTTGGTCTGCCGCTCCCGGGAGCGAGACGGTGACCCAGACCGTGATGATGACCCCCGGTCCTGCTCGCTCATGTCTTTCGCAGAGTTCAACTACGGTGCCATTAAGAACAAGGTGAGCTGAGTGTTTTTCTCATGCTGCCATGTGACATGAAATGCTGGTGTGTCTTCCTCATTCAGAGTCAGACGGTGCGAGAAGCCTTTGCCAGACAGCTGATGCAAGTTAGCGGCTTGTCTGGAGACAGAGCGGCTGCTATACTGGAGCGATACAGTACTCCACACAGGTACTTTTACCAGCAATCTATTGGTACTCATATCCAAAAGGATTTTCCGATAAACATTTGCTACAGAGGTACACCCAGACAGTACACAATAATTAAGGGACAGGAAGTGTATATCGTGTCACGCGTCTACTCTGTAAACAAAATCAGTGCAGCCCAGCTTTTGGATGGTGGGGGTTATGGCTAGCGATAGTGCATCGCACCGTGCCCCCCCCCCCCCCCCCCAAGGGGGGCCCGCCTCACTATTCGAAAAGGACTGACCTAAACCAAACCGAGATATGTACCGTGATGATGACATACCGTTACATGCCAAACTACACTGAAAACGGAGCTAATTATGATTATTTTTGCCTTCTTGTGTTCTTTCTCAGTCTCCTGAAGACATACGACAAATGCAAAAGCGAAGCACAGAAAGAAAAGCTGCTATCTACCATCCAATACGGGAGGCTAAACAGGTTTTTGCTTTTTCTTTTAACTTTGGGCTCACAACTGATGCAGGAGCAGCCATTAAAGCTTCAATGTATTTTCTTGTCCAGGAAATTGGGACCAGCTTTGAGTCGAACTCTGTACCAGTTGTACTGTAGCAATGGAGCGCTATACTAGATTGTTCAAGATAGAGGATTTATGAAAAAGTGTACTGTAAAATATCAAATGGGATGATCCAAGAAGGAGTCATGTGACATGTTGCAACAGTTTATTCTCTCATCCTGACGCCAAACAAACCTGATGAAAACACGAGAATGAAGGAAGATCAGGAACACGTCGACTCCTTAAAAGTGGACAGAAAGAATATTGTTTCTTTTTTTCTGGTCCCTCACGACAAATTCACTTATTTACACACTGGAATAGAAAAACTTGTCTGACTATTTAAGTGCAATTTTTTTCAGTGCACGCAGCCTCCAAAGTGGAACCATCATGCAAGCAAAGTGATTGATTGCAAATAGCAAACAGAACAAGATGGAACCACAACTTTATAAATCCTCTTGTGAGGATGTCAGTCTGCTGGTCCCATCGCACAGGCGCCATTTGTAAGCGTTCAACTCCTCGGCTGTGTCAGCTTTATCTTCACTGAAGTCCAAAGGACCTTCAAAAAAGACTCCACTTAGTCATGTGACAAAAAGAGCCGCTTGCTCTACTTTGTTCATGCAGAGTCCAAGCAAGAGCGCTGTGTCGCCTTTAGTCGGGCATGTCGATGCACAGTTTGGATGGGGGGACAAAGTATTTGCCAGGACTCTGTGTGATCACCACACCTGTCTTCTTATGGAACATGGGAGCAATCTTGGGGGGCGGCTCGGGGACGGGGGGGTCCTCCGCAGCCTCAGCATCGTCGCTGCGTTGGAGGTCATAAGAGACGTTTCCATACTCTCGCAGGAAGGGGAGAAGCTCCAGAAGGAAGTGGCAAAAGTCTTTGCGGATGCCAAACCACCCTGCGAGGACGAACAACAGCGATGGCATGATTAATATTATATGATCTATTAGGTTGCGAAGAAGAGTGTTTCATACTGACAGTGGTTTCCTCCCTTTTGGCCAAATGTGGTGACCATGAGCGTGAGCAGTGAGAGCCACAGTGGCACGAAGATACACACGTAGCTTAGACTGTTGTTGCCGTCGTCCAGCTTGTGCACCAGGAGGATCTAAGACAGATTGTTACGCCAAAGTCTGAAAAAAATTCAATGTCTACATCAACACCTTTCAAAATTCACCTCAAAGGTGAGAAGCGGAACTACGATGGTCATCCAGCTGATGGCCATTGTGATGTGAGTCCGCCGCTGCTCAGCGATGATGTCGATGGAGCGTAGAAAAAGCACCGACCAGATGATGTAGTAGAGGACAACAAGACACAGGAAGGACATGAGGATCCACAGTGGCACACACACCACCTGTGACACACGCACACACACACATTTGTCACTTAATGATCCTTCTACAGTTGGGAATGTCATCACATGTGCTCACAAGCCAAGGCCAGATGATGATCTTGTCCAGTTTCAGAGCGATGAAAATAAACTGAAGAATGTTCACTGAGCAAAACACCTCCAACTGAGGAGGAGCAAAGGAGGACCTTGTTATTCCCTCATTTTAAGCGTGTTCTACATCACGTTGTTGCCACTTACTTCCAGGGAGCGATCATGTCGAAATCCCCAGACGCACGCTGCCACAGAGACGGGTGACACAAAGAAGAGCGGCATGAAGACAAGCAGCCAGAAGTAGTTTCCACTTCCCCTCGTCACCCGGTCGCACACCAACACTTCAAACATGAGCAAGAGGACATGGAGCCCCACGGCAATCAGCATGGCCTTGAACTCCACGCACGTCTCACCTTCAGCCCTGGCAGAAAAGAACATATCACGTTGTGTCCTGCAGAGACAGTCAGCCCTATCTTACCTGTACTGAGGGTTGTGTGCCCACACTCCAGTGCCCACTGAGGCCCCGATGATGACCAACACTTTCCAAAGCCATATTGGTGTGAACACTGCCCAGTAGCTCCAGTGGATAACGCCATCCAGCCTCAAGGACAACAAGACGGAGAAAAGTAGCAGGCACAAGTAGATCAGGAACTTGCTGCACGGGGAATACACTGAACATGTTAAAAACAATACTAATAGCATTATAGCATTATTATGATAAATAGTTGAATATGACCAAAAAAACTCAACATGTCCATCAGTAGCAACTACAAAATTGTTATTCAGTGTTGTCTTTTGACGGCTCCAGACAATGTTAGCCACGTAGCATATGACATCGCTTTCGTACTTGCATTTTAGCTAGCTCTAAATACTATCATATATTTTATAACTTTACAGGCAAACTCCCGCTGCGTTATATTTGGTATTTGTCCAATTTTTAACACACACTGACGTATGATGTTAAGACAATCAGCAATTAGCAGCTAACTACTCGGTGCTACTCGCTGAGCCAAAGATTGGAAAGATATTACCTGGGATTAAAATCCTGAAAGAGTCCCCTTAAATTCATGGCGTACAAAATGTTTGTACCATTGCTTCATTTGTTGGTCATTATTCGATTTAGCATTTTTCTTGCTTGTTGCAGCTTATGTTTTCCCCGAATACTCTACAGGAAGTGACGTCACATTCAGACGACGACACAGGTGCTTCCAAGCATGAACGTTCTAAGATTGTAGTTGACATTTTCTACTAACTGTTAGAGTTGTCATTTCTGCCAAAGTACAGTCGCACAAATATGCTGGAAACTTACAGAAAAAATATTTACCGACTTGGTTTTTAAATTAAACAATTCCCAGGGCGAAGTGCCTGTGCCTCACCATAGGAAGGTCGTGGGTCCGATCTCTCTGTGTGGAGTTTGCATGTTCTCCCTGTGACTGCGTGGAAAACTAAAAATACAACCCATAAAAATATTTTAGTTGTCTCAATTTTCCTTTTTTGTAGGACATTTCGATGCGTTTTAATGTTTTGAACTGCATACGAGACGAGTCCACCACATATTTGAAAATGTAATGAAGAAAAAGTACAGTACCAATGTACACTACCCAAAACAAGTGAAGTTGGCACGTTGTGTAAATCGTAAATAAAAACAGAATACAATGATTTGCAAATAATTTTCGACCTATATTCAATTAAATAGAACTGCAAAGACAAGATACTTAACGTTCGAACTAGTAAACTTAAATTTTTTGGAAATATTAGCTCATTTGGAATTTGATGTCTGCAACATGTTTAAAAAGCTGGTAAAAGGGGCAAAAAAACAGAGAAAGTTGAGGAATGCTCATCAAACACTTATTTGGAACATCCCACAGGTGAACAAGCTAATGTGGGTCAGGCCTGGCCCTATCCAATCTGGCGCCCTAGGCAAGATTTTAGGTGGCGCCCCCCCCCCCCCCCCCCCCCCCCACATCGGCAGTGAAGTGTATATACTCACAAGAAACCGAATAGCTTTGTCTTTGACCTTTTTTTTTTACTTAAAGAAAGCAAATGAACATATGAGAATGTTATGTTATGATTATCTTTAACCGAATCACAGCAGTGCTCAAATTAAGAAACAGCATTCCCTCTCATGTGATATTGCTTAATTAACATTAATGATGCGCACTTTAACAACTAGGCTTACAACTATACCTAATATATAAAGGGGTGGAAAAGTGACTATTACCTGCAGGGCAAACATTAGCTAACCAGAAGGCAATAACAATGTAAACAGAAAACACCTGCTTAAAAGATCTAATACAAATGTCCCTGAGGAATGTAAGGTGGGAGTACTGTAATTACCTAACGTTACATTATTATTTTCCATAACAATTTAGCCCCCTCCACAATATTAACCCGACGTTAAAACAGAACTAGCTATTTAAGTTAAAGTACCAATGATTGTCACACACACACTAGGCTACGTGTGGTGAAATTTGTCCTCTGGATGGGTCAAATGCAGAGGACAAATTTCACCACACGTAGCCTAGTGTGTGTGTGACAATCATTGGTACTTTAACTTAAATAGCTAGTTCTGTTTTAACGTCGGGTTAATATTGGGGAGGGGGCTAAATTGTTATGGAAAATAATAATGTAACGTTAGGTACTCCCACCTTACATTCCTCAGGGACATTTGCATTAGATCTTTTAAGCATTTATTGATTAGCAATTGTCGAATCATGTAACATTAGCTTAATGCTAAAAAGCCAGGTTACTATCACATTCTGTAACAGACAAATAATTTCATGTAGGCTAACGTTACCTCCCTGCTACCTCTGTCTTTTTCTCGTTTCTCCTCCTCTTCTTTTCTCTTTTTTCTTCCCTGGGCACCTGACAGTTTTGGCCGTTTTGACATCTTGTGTTGATTTTTTGATGCGGTGACGTCCATAAACAGTCATGATACGGGAAGGGAGGAGGCGCACCGTTGGGGGGGAGGGGGGGCGTAATGTTGTAACAAATAATATTTCTATTAAATAGGCTTTACTTTGCATTTTAATTAACTTATATTATTTTTTGTATTTAGAAATAATAGTACCAACTTTTTTTTTTTTTTTTCCCTCCCAACTTTTGTGGCACTGGCGTGGCGCCCCCTGATGGACGGCGCCCTTAGCATTTGCCTATACGGCCTATGCCACGGGCCGGCCCTCAGGTGGGTGCCATGATTGGGTATAAAAGCAGCTTCCATGAAAGGCTCAGTCATTCACAAACAAGGATGGGGCGAGGGTCACCACTTTGTGAACAAATGCGTGAGCAAATTGTCAAACAGTTTAAGAACAACAATTCTCAATGAGCTATTGCAAGGAATTTAGGGAATTCACCATCTACGGTCTGTAATATCATCAAAAGGTTCAGAGAATATGAATAAATCACGGCAAGGCTGAAAACCAACATTAAATGCCTGTGACCTTCGATCCCTCAGGCGGTACTGCATCAAAAAGCAACATCAGTGTGTAAAGGATATCTCCACATGGGCTCAGGAACACTTCAGAAAACCACTGTCAGTAACTACAGTTCGTCGCTACTTCTGTAAGTGCAAGTTAAAACTGTACTATGCAAAGCGAAAGCCATTTATGAACAACACCCAGAAATGCCGCCGGCTTCGCTGTGCTTGAGCTCATCTAAGATGGACTGATGCAAAGTGGAAAAGTGTTCTGTGGTCTGACTAGTCCACATTTCAAATTGTTTTTGGAAACTAGACGTCGTGTCCTCCGGACCAAAGAGGAAAAGAACCATCCGGACTGTTATAGGCGTAAAGTTCAAAAGCTAGCATCTGTGATGGTATGGGGGTGTATCAGTGCCCAAAGCATTGGTAACTTACACATCTTTGAAGGCACCATTAATGCTGAAAGGTACATACAGGTTTTGGAGCAACATATGTTGCTATCCAAGCAGTGTCTTTTTCATGGACACCCCTGCTTATTTCAGCAAGACGATGCCAAGCCACATTCTGCACGTGCTACAACAGCGTGGCTTCGTAGTAAAGGAGTGCAGGTACTAGACTGGCCTGCCTGTAGTCCAGACCTGTCTCCCATTGAAAATATGTGGCGCATTATGAAGCCTAAAATACCACAATGGAGGCCCGGACTGTTGAACAACTTAAGCTGTACATCAAGCAAGAATGGGAAAAAATTCCACCTGAAAAGCTTCAAAAATTGGTCTCCTCAGTTCCCAAACGTTTACTGGGTGTTGTTAAAAGGAAAGGCCATGTAATACAGTGGTAAAAATGCCCCTGTGACAACTTTTTTGCAATGTGTTGTTGCTATTTAATTCTAAGTTAATGATTATTTGCAAAAAGAAAATAGTTTCTCAGTTCGAACATTAAATATCTCGTCTTTGCAGCGTATTCAATTGAATATAAGTTGAAAAGGATTTGCAAATCATTGTATTCTGTTTTTATTTACCATTTACACAATGTGCTAACTTCACTGGTTTTGTGTTTTTTAACACAGTCATGTGTTGGAAGATATTTAAGCGTCATTATGGTGGTCACGTGGAAATTATGTTAGTTTATTGTTATGCTAGATTGTGCTTCTTTGCCAGCCACAAATGTATTTTCCCATATAATGTTGTTGGCTTTTTATGCGCATCACATTCGTGATGACGGCCAAGGACACTGTTTAAGCAAAGAAAAGTAAAAAACTGAGAGAAAAGTGTTTGGTTTATAAATAAATATAATACTAATTAAAAGAATGCATTTAACCCTTCTGTTTGTGCCTTAAACGGGACTCGAGCCTAAGTCTCTGAATTTCAAATCAATTTAATTGAGAAACGTATGGTAACAGAAGTTTGCACAAGAGGTGCATTTCAAAGGCCAGCAAATGTTATTGACAACGTGCAGATGGGCTTACTAGATAATGAGACAATTAAGGAATCCACTTGTTAAGTTTCTTGATATACAATAACACATTTAATAAAATATTTCAGAAAAAAATCCATAAAACTATACATGCACTAAATACAGCAAATAATTAGAAAACATAAATACCAGTTTAAACAAGGGCACACCAAATACAGCAAGTACATAAAACAATACCAGGTGAAATAAGTAATTATTCTACATAGGGATATTATCCCCCCTGCCCACCTCCATCTCTGTACTGATTTTATTTTGCTCAATCAAACAATTGTATGTAATAAGAGTGTATTATTGTATTATTTAGTTGACATTCTTGTCGTAGGTTGTTGAATGTATTCTGTATATTTTTTGATTGTTTGCCAATAAGTTTCAATCAATCTCCTTTATTTAACCAGGTAAAGTCTAATTTTTTATTGAAATCTCTTTTTCAAGAGCGACCTGACAAAGAGGAAAGTTTGTTTATAGAAATACATGTTTTATTCCAGGCAGCTATAACCCTAGCCTAACCCCCTCCACCCACCGCATCCCACCTCCCCGGATTGTAAATACTCAATTGTTCTTATGCTTTCTGAGCTCACTATGGTCACCGCTCGCTGTACATATCCTACCAAGTGAGACCCACACTGTTACAATGTCCATTTCTCAGATGATATTATTGTTGATGACTGAAGTATGCTGATAGCAAACCAACCTAACCCCCCGTCCGAACCCCCCCCCCCCCCCCCCCTACATTTCACCCCCCGGATTGTAAATAATGTAAATAATTCAATGTACATACTCTGATGATTAACTTGTGTGATGACTGTGCTGATAGTAAATATGTATACGAAGAGTTGATTAACGTGGACCCCGACTTAAACAAGTTGAAAAACTTATTCGGGTGTTACCATTTAGTGGTCAATTGTACGGAATATGTACTGTACTGTGCAATCTACTAATAAAAGTCTCAATCAATCAATCAATTCATTTATTTTCAAAAAGGGATACAAAAACAATACAAATCTTTGTCATGTTTTATTCTGAATCATATAATCAATAGATTGAATGTAAAAATAATCATTAACCCACTGCATTGATTTATTTACCCCGTTATTGGATCTATCCACACAGCGGTTTGCTCACCTCCCAGTGTAAAGAACAGCAGAAAGAGCTGTCACGTGATCCAATGCGGAAGTGACGTTTGGGGGCGCTTCCAAAAAGACTGCTTTTGGTCTTAACGACTTTCTGCTCCTCTCACTCCTTTTACTTGGTTTGTTGGTACCAGCAGCCCAGGAAAACCAAGTACCGGTAAGGCTAATTTGATTTCTACTTTTGTTATTCTTGTCGATGTTTGCATTTTCCACACGTGTTAGCTTCCTCTTAAATTAAATGTGTTACAATTTTAATATTGCTGCCTTCATTGGTGCAATAATGATATCTCTGTTTGATTCGTTTAATGCTTGCAATCATTTTAGTGGAATGTAGGATTTTGAAATTGGTGTTGGGACACTTAAAAGCTATCTGACAGTCAATTGATTGCCAACTACTGCTGACTGCTGCTGTTTCTTCTCATATGTTTTTATGAGTGAAGGCTCCAGCTGCATGGCAGCAGCTTTCACTTAATCCTCTTAGACTGTTTAGCTTTTTATTAAATTGTGGTCTTGTGGCTCCAATGCAGCACATCTGTGCTAACCTGAGACCTGCTTGGCACTCAGCATCGAGTGTTGGAATTGGGGGTTAAATCACCAAAATGATTCCCGGGCACGGCCACCGCTGCTGCTCACTGCTCCCCTCACCTCCCAGGGGGTGAGGGTCAAATGTAGAGGATAATCTCACCACACCTAGTGTGTGTGTGACAATCATTAAGAAGAGGAAGAAACACCCAGCTCCTGAGTGTCATTGCATTCATTCTTCAGAGTTTAATTCCTCTTTGCATGTTGTCTCTGTGTTCCTGGGATGTTTCCAGGCAGCTTTGAAGTCCAAGGGGATGGCGAGGCTGTGATGCAGACTGCTGCTGAGACTATGGCTGCAGCTAAGAAGAGTAAGTGATGTCATCAGATCACCTGCATGTCTACCTTATTGACTGAATGAGACAAAGGCTATGATTGTATCACTTCTCCCCAGCACGTCCTCTGTCAGACAGATTAGCATCTGATAAAGCTAGGGATTAATGTGAAATAAACCAGTTCACTAGGATGTGTGTGCGCTCTCTCAGCAGGGGCGTCTAAAGGTACAGCAGATCGACCGCGAATCAAAGAATGTCGAGAGAAGGAAGACAAAGCAAATAATCTTTGACAATGTCATCATCCTAAATTAGGGATGAATAAATTGTTTTGGGGGCCGCATTTCCAGAAAATGTAGGACAGAGGGTAGGATTTCACCCTTTAACATTAGTTTTATTTTCTATATTCCATAAGACCAGCATCCTTTACAGCAGACTTGATTTTGGTCTGTTTATTTTGTCAGAGTTACAGGAGCGCTCTGCTGTTTAAGGACCTTCTGTAAAAAAGCTAGTCAAAACTCATCGCTATGACAGCACTCTAGTGTTTTTAAGAGTCTGCTGCAAAAAATATGAGTCTCTCACAAGTTCCTTGAACTGAACTTGCGGGCCACCAGTTGAATAGCCCAAATGATAAAACTTTGAGGAACACTACTAGTATTACTAAAGAAATTGAGCAAAAAAAAGTAATGGATTTAAAGGAGTGCCTTGAGGAACGCCTCAGTTATGTAAATCACAAGTGTGAAACTCAGTGTTCTATGTTTGCTAGCGAGGTTAAAATGTCACTGCAACGATCTGCCTTTGTATTTACAGTTGTCCAGGTTTCTCTATGAAACAGGAGAACTCTAATGTTTTTGGAATTTGCTGCAAAAAATGTTTCTCCTAAGTTTTGAACTGACCTCAGCGGTCAGTATGGTTTCGTTCCTGGGCCGGAATTGCCCCCCTGGCCGCCAGTTGAATAACCCTTTCCTAAACCTTCCGCCGTCCTCTTCCTCAGGTTGTGCCAAGGTGGCAGGTGCCGTTCGCTTCTCTGAGGCCGGCGCCCCGTCGCATGTCCACTTTGACGACAAGTTGCACGACTCTGTTGTCATG
>NC_084742.1:29456951-29466951 GCF_033978785.1 Entelurus aequoreus | reverse complement strand
ATCTTTTCCCAATTACTCCAGTTAGTTGATAAAATGAAAAGCTTGAGCAAGCATCACCATACATAGCTCTAAATTCATCATACTTCATAATTTTACCATTCTCATTGATATCATTGACAAAAAATGATTCCTCTTTCAAACATATTTTTCCAAAAGAAAGGCTTTCCATCTATTACAATATTAGAGTTCATCCATATTAACTGCTGCAAAATATTGTCTCTTTTTTCTGGCACATAAAATTGAAAACACCACTATGAGTGGATTGTTTCCTTTATGTTTCCCAGCAGACTCTCTGGGAGGGGATCACTTGTAAAAAAGGATACAATTTCTTTTGATACAGTACATGTTTTTTGTCCAACAGGACATTTGTGTACCACTCAATGTTTAAATACATCTTTGGAACAATTGATGCTTTTAAAAACAGACACATAGCTTCCATGTTGAAAAGTTTCAGGCCCCCATATTCATACTCATTGTACAAAACCTTTCTTTTAATCTTTTCTGGTTTGCCGTTCCAGACAAAATCGAAGACCCTCCGTTCATAAATCTTAAAAAAGTTTTGTGATGGAGCTGGTAATGACAGAAACAAATAAATCAATTGAGGAATAATTAACGAGTTGGCAATAGACATTTTACCATACAAGGTTAGGGATTTCCCTTTCCATAATTGCATAATTTTGTCCAGCTTTCTTAGTCGATTATCATAATTTACTGAGCCTAGATCTTCCATATTTTCTGGGACAACAACACCAAGTATGTTAACTGGTCCATCTGTCCACAAAACAGGCACTTTGCATTCCATTGGAAAGGACGTTCCCTTTAGATTTCCGATCCTTAACATTTTACATTTATCATAATTAAGCTTAAGGCCAGATTGCTGTGAAAATATGTCCAAAAGATTAAGAAGGTTCCGCAAACAATGAGGAAAAATCTTATCTTTGTGAATCAGCCTTTTCTGACATGAACTTCATCAAGAACAAACACAGAACACGCCTCACTGATGCACATCTGCAAGACTCACTCAGAGTTGCAGTGTCAAGTTACACACCAGAGTACAACACACTAGTTAACAGCATGCAATGCCAGGCTTCCCACTAACTGACAAAGAAACAGATAACAGATTTGGTGTCCAGTTCAAAGTGTGACATGATTTAAAAATTTGAGAGTTTACTTTTGTATTTTACATGAGTTATTATCTGTACAAACATGGTGCAAAGTAATTCATGATTTGTTAAAAAATGTTAGTGGCTATCTAGTTAAAATGGGATATTGTGATTTCACAAGACTGTCTTAGAAGTAATCATTTGAAAATGTTCAATTTGAAAAATGTGCACTTAGAGAAAATATTAAAATAAAGTGTTGCATATTGATATTTATCTGTTTCTATACATATTTATTGTGAGAAATCATTAAGATGATCAGTGTTTCCACAAAGATAAATATAATTAATTATTAATAATAACAGAGTTAAAGGTAAATTGAGCAAATTGGCTACTTCTGGCAATTTATTTAAGTGTGTATCTAACTGGTAGCCCTTCGCATTAATCAGTACCCAAGAAGTAGCCCTTGGTTTCAAAAAGGTTGGTGACCCCTGGTCTAAAGCGTACTCTTAAAAACATGAACATGCACTCACTGCAGCCCTGAGGTTCCCTCGGCAAGCTGTTCCATAGACTGCAGCCATAATCGTGCCATCTCGTGACTTTGTGTCCTAAATTTTGGAATAATGAGGAAACGAGTGCAGATGGATCTCTGGGTCCGCAAGGGTTCGCTGGGTAAAAGCAAATCTAAAAGATAAGAATGCCAAATACCATAAAAGCATTTATAAACCATAAGGAAAATCTTAGAATTTATCCTGAAACACACGGGCAGCCAATGCAGTGATTTTAAAACTGGTGTAATGTGAGCCCGCCTTCTGGTCTTGGTCAGAACACGAGCAGCTGAATTTTATAGTAGTTGTTAAGGTGCAATAACATTTTTAGGAAGACAAAAAAGCAACGCATTACAATAATCTGTACAATTTGTAATGAAAGCATGCATTAGCGTCTCTGTGTTGGCCTGAAACAGAAATTGAACTCTGGTTATAATCTTAAAATGAAAAAAAAATCTATTTTGTTATATTTTTGATATGTGGTATAAAAATAGGCTCAGAGTCGAAAATTACACCCAGATTTTTCACTGTGAGTGATATGATCAAGGTCAATGCCTGCCGTTTTGATATGTATTTCTCTCTAAAAGCCTCAGGACCAACCACTAAAACTTCAGTCTAGTCCTGGTTAAGCTGTAAAAGGTTATCTGCCATCCTGGATTTAATATCTAAAATGCAATTAAAAAGAGTATCAATTAATCTTGTGTCATCAGGAGACATGGAAATGTACAGCTCTGTGTCGTCAGCATAGCTGTGGAAATTAGTTACATGTCTCCTGATGACAGAACCAAATGGAATAATGTAAATATTAAAAAGAATAGGACCTAAAATTGAGCCTTGAAGCACACCACATGCGATTTCATGGATCTTTTAGGAGCATGTGTCCGTATTTACCAATTATTTTCTGTCCGAGAGATGGGAAGTGAACCACTGGTGAACAGTACCAGAGAGGCCCACCCAGTGTTTGAGTCTATTTAAAAGAATGAGGTGATCTACTGTATCAAAGGCAGCACTAAGATCCAGTAAAACTGAGAATGACAGACTCACTGCACTAAATCTGAGATTATTTATGATCTTTAAAAGGGCCATCTCTGTTCTGTGGTTCACCCTAAATCCAGACTGAAACTTCTCTAAAATATAACATTTATTTAAAAAATCATATATTGTCGTTTAAAACAATTGTTTCTAAAATGTTACTTCAAAATGGTAAGTTTGAAATTGTTCTATAATTATTAAAATTGTCAGCATCCAAATTGCTCTTCTTTATCAGATTGATTGTAATTGAATCTAAGAGACATGTTGTGGGTTTCATAGTAGAGAAGCGGCAATAAAATGAATGGAGTGTGTCCTCTTGTCATCCACATATAAATGATAAATGATAAATGGGTTGTACTTGTATAGCGCTTTTCTACCTTCAAGGTACTCAAAGCGCTTTGACAGTATTTCCACATTTACCCATTCACACACACATTCACACACTGATGGTGGGAGCTGCCATGCAAGGCGCTAACCAGCAGCCATCAGAGGCAAAGGGTGAAGTGTCTTGCCCAAGGACACAACGGACGTGACTAGGAAGGTAGAAGGTGGGAATTGAACCCCAGTAACCAGCAACACTCCGATTGCTGGCACAGCCACTCTACCAACTTCGCCACGCCTCTTTGTCTTTATCATACACACGCACTGCGCCCAAGTCATCCTTATTTGGACACCCCAGTTTACAATACTCTGCTTGTAGAAAATATGTTTTGTGCATCTCTGAGTGTTTAAGTGGGGGGGTTGCCATGGAAACACGTGGGTGAAGCCGCATGTTTGTGGGATGGCGGCAACGTGCATGAAATACCACTTTTCATGAACTGATGGCGGAGTCACGCCGACGCGACAGTAAGCAGCGAACGTCGCTTGATTGAAAACGTTAGAAAACAAGTCTCCTTGTCTCAAATTGAATACTTCTTTCAGTACACTTTAATAAGTATACTTAGTTCCTGAGTGTGTGCATTCTGACGGTGTAGTGTTGTCCCAAATGCATAACTGTTGTTGTACACTAATTAAAAAATGATCACAATATTTAGCCACTCCGTTCTAAGTTTGAAAAAGTTTGTTAGTTCTTCCCCTTCTGCTACATAGCCAATACGCTGACTATTGAGGGTGGTAAGTGTCCATAACTGTGCAATGTTCACTCACCATTTTGGAAGTGTTAAGTGCAACGTCTTTATACTGACAGTACACTGTATGTACCTTTCAGCATTAATGGTGCCTTCGCAGATGTGTAATTTACCCATGCCTTGGGCAGTAATTCACCCCTATACCATCACAGATGCTGGCTTTTGAACTTTGCGCCTGTAACAGTCCGGATGGTTCTTTTCCTCTTTGGTCCGGAGGACACGACGTCCATAGTTTCTAAAAACAATTTGAAATGTGGACTCGTCAAACTACAGAACACTTTTCCACTTTGCATCAGTCCATCGTAGATGAGTTCAGGCCCAGCGAAGCCGGCGGCGTTTCTGGGTGTTGTTGATAAATGGCTTTTCACTTTGCATAGTACAGTTTTAACTTGCTCTTACATATGTAGAGACGAACTGTAGTTACTGACAATGGTTTTCTGAAGTGTTCCTGAGCCCATGTGGTGATATCCTTTACACACTGATGTCGCTTTTTGATGCATTACCTTCTGAGGGATTGAAGATCACGGGCATTCAATGTTGGTTTTCTGAACCTTTTGATGATATTACGGACCATAGATGGTGAAATCTCTAAATTCCTTGCAATAGCTCGTTGAGAAATGTTGTTCTTAAATTGTTTGACGATTTGCTCACGCATTTGTTTACAAAGTGGTGAACCTCGCCTCATCCTTGTTTGTGAATGACTGAGCATTTCATGGAAGCTGCTTTTGTACCCAATCATGGCATCTACCTGTTCCCAATTAGCATGTTCACCTGTGGGATGTTCCAAATAAGTGTTTGATGAGCATTCCTCAACTGTCTGTCTTTTTTGCCACTTGTGCCAGCTTTTTTGAAACATGTTGGAGGCATCAAATTCCAAATGAGCTAATATTTGCAAAAAATAACAAAGTTTACCAGTTCGAATGTTAAGTATCTTGTCTTTGCATTGTATTCAATTGAATATAGGTTGAAAGGGATTTGCAAATCATTGTATTCTGTTTTTATTCACGATTTGCACAACGTGCAAACTTCACTGGTTTTGGATTTTATATAAAAAGACCCCTATATGGTGACACAAATGCAATTTTATTGTCAGAATGTCAAACAATAACTTTTTTTTGTTTTACTTAAATGCTAGTCATCTTTGCACCGATGTATGCATTGACCAGATCACTGACTGTGTAACAACTCACGCCGCCTTTCGGGTAACCATCTGCGGTTAAGGTAAAAGAACATGTACGGTCAAAATAAATTTCTTGATTAATCTTACTTAAATTTTTGTGAAAAATTGCATGAGCCAATGCAATACATTTCACAGCCCTCGTACATACATGTGTAAATACAATTTGTATTTTAAGCAGCATTTTAAATTATCAGTGAACTATGTATTATATTGTGACATATCGCCAAATCACAATATCCAAATATTGTATCATAAAGTTCTTGCCAATATGCACTAAACAAGCAGTGATTCTCACACTGTGGTACGCTTACCACTACTGGCACGTGGGCACCATCTCGTGGTACGCCAAACAATCACTTGATTATATATTCAAATAGTGTTACTGTTCAAACTGCGTGTAATATTACCTAAAATTGTGAAAATATATTCTATCTTGTTTTAATGACTACTTGGGCCTACTACGCTACTGTATTCTAATTTTGGTCATTAGGATCAATAAAGTTCTGTCTAATCTAATCTAAGGTGGGCTTTCTGAAGACACAGCACCGCTATGAAATCACCTTCACCCTGCCCGAGGTCCCAGCCCTTGGCAAGGACGTGTGTCCGGCGCCGCTAACAAGCCCCCACCTCCGGATCGTCGACATCTCGCCTGCTCTGGAGGGTACACTGTGTGTGTGCGCATCTGCGCGTGTGATCAAAACTGATGTGTATGTGTGTGCCTTTTAGGAGGCGTAAAGGTGACATGCGAGTACCTTGCGCAGCAGGAGGGGGTGCTGTGTGAGGAGGTGCAGCTCCTGAGCGAGGACAACCAAGACGTGTGTGTCAAGGTCAAAGTTCACGCCAGAGTCATGGGTGAGCGAATGGTCACTCACTTAAAGGGTGTCCACAGTGCAGCCCGAGGCACAGTTGTCATCCGCAACTTGTCTTTTGTATTAATTCAAAAATGCCAATTAAACAAAGAAGGCTGCGGAAAAAAGGGAAAGAGAGCAAAAAGGTGTTGACAATAACTAAACATTTTAAATGACCCCACATTTATATGCGTGCCTGGCTGGACAAAGTTTGGACACTCCGTGACTCAATGTGCTGCTGCCCCCTGCTGGTGTTCAGTCACAGCTACAATAACTTCACAAGAACAACATTTTTTGACCTTTTTTTGTTTGCAGACCGCCATCATGGAACACCCATGCTGCTGGAGGGAGTCCGCTGTATCGGGGTGGACCTCGAGTACGATTCTGAACAGAGTGACTGGCAGGGGTTTTGACTAATGCACACACGCACACGCTCAATCCAGTCCTTGCCTTCATTTTTTGGTCAAAACTAAATTTAGCCACAAAAGGACATGATACATTTTTTCCAAGTAAATTGCAGTGAATATTTAATATTCTTGTTTGACCACAAGGGGGTACTGTAGGCTTTCATAGTGGTGCATGTAAAATGGTAGGCCCTCCCTCAGCTGACCCGAATGTTTTAATATAATGTTTTAGTTTAAAGCCATACAATGCTAAAATTTACAATAAAAAGGTTCAACGTTCGCCTTCAGAACACAAGTGCCTTTGTTCTTCCTGTTCTCCTGACGTGTGGAGCAGCAACATGACCTCCTTTTTACTAAGATTTTCCACAGCTTTCACCTTCACTCACTGTTATTTATTTCTGTTTGCTTTGTGCTTTTTCGCGGCTGCTGTTTTTGTCCTTTGTACCAGTGTGTTTAGAAAATTGTAAGTATACCAGGTGTGTCCAAACTTTTATAAACTGAGGGCCGCAGATCGAACATTCAAAGAATGCTGTTTTGGTACAATTTACCTTCAAAACTAGTACAACATAGTTTTTTAAAGGGAAAAAACAGCCTACATGTCAGCTTTGTGGTATATATATTAGCATCAACATTTTAACTATTTCTCTTTACCATACACCCGTTCCCTCTTTTATTACACTTTTTATGTTTATTTGTTTTGTTTTTGTAAAATATTTTTTTTAATGTGCCGCGGGCAATCAAAAAACAAGCTGCAGGCCCGCACTTTGGACACCCCTGAAGTATACCATTAATTATGCAGTTCCTTGTTGAGATTCTAGGTGGTAGTGTAAACTGCTCCAAAGAATTGGTGGTGAAAGTTTGATGGCTGCTTACTGACATTGTTGTTTTTTACAATTATCTCAATTAGTCTTGATTAGTCATTATTGTCTTTATTTAACACACACATAACATTTTGCTTTTTTCCACGGTAAAAAACATGACTTTTAAAACTTGTTTTAGGTTACACAACATTTGATTGAACTGCTTCTTAATGTTATAGTTAATGCAGACATTACATGATAATGAGATATAATTTTATGATTCCAATATTTAAATGAGTTTTTATTTTTAACTTCCAACAAAAATGGTAAAGGATGGCTGTCAAAATTTGATGGTTCTTGTTTTGTATTAGTAATATCCTTTTAAAGTGTACATTACTGCTGTTTGAGTTGTGAAACTGAAAATAAAAAATATTGGGACTCGAAAGAGCCAAACTATTTTCTTCTGCTTATTATAAAAAAATATGGTAAAACCCGTAAAGGAGTTTGCTGGACACGTGAGAACAATCTGGAGGCACACACGCACGCGCACTCGCACACGAAACTCAACAATAAACATTTATCAAAAAACCTGCAATGTGCTTTCTGTAATATACATATTTTGGTAGATGTTCTCTCGGTTGTGACGTTGACATGATTGGAAAAAAAAGTTCATGTTGAATAGGCAGAGTTGACCCAAAAATAAATGGCAAGATTTAGATACATATGCATGCTACAAACAAACTTTATGTAGGGCTAAAAGAAAATATTTTTCTGATGTTAAAAAAATGCAATTATTTTACTCTGTATTTAGTCCTCAATTACGAAATTATAATGAACACAGAAAACGGCAAAGGAAATGTTAAACTTTAGTTTCGCAGTTGATCTCGTGTTATTATTTTGAGTTTTATTCGCCTGCACTGCGTCATACAAAGACAATCAAGTTAAAAGATTGCATTCCATATAAAAGGAAATATGGCCCTGTTTATTTATTTAGATATATTATTTTGTCAGTAAAGCGCCGCCTTGCTGGGCCTTCAATAAGAAACATTTAAAAAATAAAAACATGTTTCCTCTCTTTCTGCTTGGCCCCCGGATGACCCCATGGATTATATATTAAAATCCGTTGATCTGATTGATCAGTTTCATGCAGCTTCACTGCCATCGCCAATCAATCACAATGGATGAATACATGATCGAAGTATAGTGCTGCATGTGAAAAACGGTCACTGTTAAAGAGTTGTATAGGAGTATATGAAATGGTACTAAAATACTTTCCACGCTGGAGCCCCGTGTTTCCCCGTCATGCATTGCTGCACGCCTCTCACCTGATGACTGTTTGTTTGCAGCTTTAAAGACAATAAACAATTTATGACACAAATCATCGCCAAATAACAGCAGGACACCAGAACAAATCACATCTCCAGCGAAGTCGGATGGAAATGTGCTTTTTAAGCGTGTGCGTGTGTGTGTGCGCGCTTACACAGCAATCAGTTGCCTCTTGTCTCTGCTGAGTGCAGCGTGTGATTGACAGCTCCTATTGATGGCGGCTGAGATTAGGCCAGCTGAAAGGCGTAACGAGCGGCGGCTGTGTGCAGTAATTACGACCTTGGAAGAGAAAAATAAGACAACACACTCACAGCAAAGCTATAATGATAGTCCTGCAAAAAAAAAACGCTTTTGACTTTTTACTGTGTTGGAAGCATTACGACGTCACAACACAATAACGTCATTTTATTCAAACATTACGTCAGTGCAACTTAAACCATAAAAATGCATGAAAAAGCCCAGAAGAATCTAACTAGAGTAAAATGGTGCGTTTCAAATTGAACGAATTAGTTCTGATATGTTTTCTTAAAATTATTGCCAAAGTCGTGTGACGATATGTTAATGGTTCATCTTTTTTCTTTTTTTCTTTTTTAAAATATTTTTTGACACTCGTGTATAGCCTCTAAAGCACTTTGAATAAAAAAACATACATTATTTGAAAACCATTGAGACAGTGAAGCAGTGTCATATTAGCATTTTTGTTATTGTGACATATGTCACGTCCAGGCTTACCATATCAATTTTAAGGCTAAAGCCCTAATGTGTTGTTTTTTCTAGCTTGCTTTCTATGAATTTAATAAATCAATATATTCCGGATATTTGACACATTGCTTAAGCATTATAATTGGTAAATTGCATTTATTGTTATAAAAAACAACAACTTTAAGTATATATATCTGACCCTCCAGGGTAAGTCATATCCTGGAATAATCACGTGATTGTCGCATGACAACCACTACAATGTCTCTTAAGAACCTAATGAGTATAAGTCAAACACAGTGCACATTCTAACACTTTTAGAGTGTGATAAAAGTATCCTGACAAAGTTTATTGATCCATAATTAACACTGAATAATCGTACATTTTTAAGTGACAAAATGTTACCATCTGTATGAAGTCACAACCATCTTTTTTTATAAATGTTATTATCCTCCAGTGTTTTTATCCATGATGTCCCTCTTAACATTTGGGAACTAAGAAAAATAATGCCATTGAGATTAATTTATTCTAAGCGTTGACTTGTGAAATATATGCTCCTTATATTTGTGTTTAATCTTGTTTGTTTCTCCTAATTAAATATATGGTCGCCATAGCAACAAATACATTAACTTAGCATCCCTTGATTTTACAGTATAGGTAGGGTGAGGGAAAAAAGCGATTCTCACGTTGTGCGATTCAGAATCGATTCTCATTTATTCATTTTTATTTTTTATTTATTTTTATTTTTTTAATTAATCAATCCAACAAAACAATACACAGCAATACCATAACAATGCAATCCAATTCCAAAACCAAACCCGACCCAGCAACACTCAGAACTGCAATAAACAGAGCAATTGAGAGGAGACACAAACACGACACAGAACAAACCAAAAGTAGTGAAACAAAAATGAATATTATCAACAACAGTATCAA